>NC_089524.1:6893784-7193784 GCF_963924715.1 Thunnus thynnus | reverse complement strand
TAGGCAGTGCATCTTGTGCTGAGAAGGTTAAAAAAAAAAGAAAGAAAAAGAACTGCAGAGTTTGGGTGAGATACTGGATAGAGAGGTGGACTGTATAGCCCACAGAGGGAATTAACAGTGTGTGAACTTTGTAAAACGAAGCCAACTTCAAGTTCCGGTCGGCCGTGTAGGTCTTTGATTTTATGTTGAAGAGACATTCATTCTCTTTACAGCTCAATCGGCTTTTCCTCTATTTCAGTTGTCTAGAGCACTCCCACACCACAAACTTTTCTGCTTGCCGTTTCCCCCTTGTTTTATTAACTTACCAGTTATCTGCCGACTGTCAACACCAACTGACCCAGACTGGAACAGACCTGCTCCAACTTGGCCCGATCAGTCATCACACCCAAATCATATTCACTTACACAGATGCAAATGCAATTAAGTAGGTAAACTAACAACCAAATTTAAAACATGACAACCTGAACATAGCTTCTCTTCTTGCATTTGATAAGATTTCTTCACATAAGTGCACTCAAAGGTGTCCTGCACTTTCTTTATAATGTGGATTAGTAGATCAGATTATAAATTCTTATAAAACATACAGGTATTGGGAGGTGTTTTTCATGATACTGGATTCTGTGACATTTATACACCTCCTACTGTAGGTCAATCATTAAAACATGTGTGATGGATATGAATGGAAGGACACAGGAGTCTAGTAAATGACAGTACCATTGGTCGTAGTCAGCGTCACAGTTGCAGTAGTGGTTTAGATCCAGACAGCTGTCCTGCAGGCCGCAGGCACACTGCTGGCTTCCTGGCTTAGCTCCGCCCCAGTACGTCTGGACCTGCCCTGGACCCGGACCTCCCACCCACCAGCTGAATGGATCACCCTCTGAAACACACACACACACACAAGCACACTATTAACCACTAGAAAAAAGCAAAACATGTATAGATAACTGAGCGCTGAATGAGAAATGTGTCCAACGGAGCTTTTGTCACTGTTTTAATCACAACTGATTTGAGAGATATATCACTTTTAGCACATGACTGGAAACATCTTCTCTCCATCCATCTGTTTAACAACACCCTTCTGTCACTGCCCTTTATTGAACTCTTACACTCCCGCTGCCCAGCCTTGACTGTGTTTCACTGCTGTTACCCGGCTAAAATTGGACAGATAATGGGCAGCTCTCCCACACACCTTGTGATAAGTTTTGTAAGTGTACACAGTGGTGGCTCTCAGGTCAAAAAAAGATGGGCAACCTTCCTCTGTACAGTTTGAAACTAAAGTATTCTGTTCTCCCTTTTATACGAGTAAGAAGATGTCAAAGTTTAGATTCCTCTGGCGAGCAGACTAGCATCAAGTTTGTGGTAAAAATGCAACTCGTAAGTGCCTCCTTTGTACCTTGTGCATTGCTTTTTGCTGGCTAATGATTTACTTAAGAAATCGAGTGGTGCAGATAAACATTTAGCTGCTGCAGTGGGAACGAGGAGGAGAAAACGCACAACAGAGACGTAATCGATGTTTTAATTAGTTACTAAATTAACTAAATCAGCACTTCACACCGCTCCTCTCCCACTCCTTCCAGATATAGATCCCACAGATGCACAAAAGCTCGCTGTGCAAAGAATTGCCATTTCCCATTTAAATGTCTCTTTTCTCCATCTCGCACTCTCTCCTGTTTAACAACAATAAAACTTAGATATCTCACCATCCTTCCAAAATATCACCTCTCAGTGTTGATACAACAGGAAGGATCCCAGTGTGTTTACCTGGTGTGTTGAGGAGGCGGGACTTCCTGCAATGGTAGGACAGTTCCTGCTCACAGTGCTCTGATTGACTGATGATGGCAGCTAACTGCTCCTCTTCAGAAGTGTAGTCAAAGTGGGCTGAATGTTGGTTTCTCTCAGGCGACGAATGCACTCTGGTCAGCTCCGTGTTATTGTGCTGGATCACCATCCATGCCCTGTCTTCTGGTGTTAGGGAAAAACAGAGAGAAAGACTAAGAGACAAGGGAAAATAAATTATTAGCATATTTTTTAATTTATTACTGAGTGAAAATAGGAAGATGTGACGGGGAGGGGGGGGGAATTAAACCAATAATTATCTTTTCATTCCTATAAACTGAAAAATCTGATCAACAATTAAAATATTTAACGGCTCCACCTTGAGCAGATTTAAAGAGTCAAATTGGGTGATAGCCTGATGCTGTGCTTATGTATCCTATATGTGTGTATGTGTGTGTGTGTGTTACCTGTCATATTACAGTATATGAGCTGCGGTTTGATTGGTCCACTGCCGTCCACATCTATGTAATAATGTCCTGATGCGTTGCCTTTGTGTTTGTACGCCTCACATGACTGCGCGTATGTCGCTGTGAAAGAAAAACACAATACAATCAACTTATCTCGAGAATAACAACTATTTTATACTACCTAATATTAGCATGTTGTATGAACGGGCAGAATTAGCTTATGGCATGGTAGGACTAACAAACTGGTTTTCTGAAAACAGCACTGTAACATGATCTGACAGCAGTGGTTGGATACCAAGAACTGGTTCTGAATTGTAGGCCTGTTGAGTTTCTGTCTACATCACCTGTGTATGGACAATGTTTACAGTGAGGTGGAGAAGAGAGAGCGCTCCAACGTGCTTAACTTAAGACATTAGTGACACCTACAAGTTTTACAAGTGTAGATAACTGAACACCAGAACAATCAGAAAATACCATGTTCCTCATTAAAACTTTCTTTCCACCAAAAGCTGCTGAAAAACAAAGCTGATTTTGCTTTCAAAATGTCTTCATTTTCTTTTTTAGTCAAATAATGTTAACAGGGTTTCAACAAGCGTTGGATTTGATAAGCAGAAATGAAATTAAAATTGATGGAATATAAACAAAATCCAGCCTTTCTTGATAGCTGCTCGTGTCCGTTAAAATCTTACAAATGCATACGAGTGTGTGTCGCTCCGGATGAAAACACGTGCCTAACCATAACTGTGTTGGTGTCGTATTTTAATAAATATAGAGAGCAACTAATTCAAAAAGAGGTCAACAATAAAAAAAAGCCACAAATCAATTAAAAAAAAACAGTTATGTAACAATAAACCTGGCAACTATGGAACTAAAATAGGTGAAAACAAATTATATAAACCCCGCTGATTATATAAGAACACACACACCTACACAGAAAGTTTCCCACATGCATGCACATGTGTTCTTTTCTTATTCTCATGTCAGTCAAAGACTTCTCCCAAGACATTGCCTTGATACAGCTACAGAAAGGTTTTGACCCAAATATAAAATTCAAACACAGAGGTGAGCGGCATGTGTGTGTGTGTGTGCTCTGATCCAGCCCGGAGCTGATCGCACCACCGCAGCGTAGATAGATTCAATCAGTGCTTGGCAGCGTAATCAAAGCCACAATTTCTTTAATTTCTAAATTGACTCAACTAAAATACTGTAGGCAGTGTCTATGTTGAAATCCATTTATGTGGAAAGAACAGTCTGCCTTAGGACTCCTTTTTCTGACATGCTTTCTGCTTCCATCTCTCTCCTTGTATCTCTCTGTCTACCTCCCTCTCACTCTCTTCTCTCTCTTTATGACTCCTTCAGTCCCTACTTCTCTTTCGGTTTCATCTCATTCTCCTCGTTCTGTCATTCTTTTTGATAACATACTGAGGGATTTGACTAATTTTGCAGTCTTTCATACCATTTCAAACATTTTGACCTGAATAGCAACATTCGTAACTTACTAGCCAACAACTGCTCCAAATTATGGTTGCTTCTGAGAATAAATATAACCGCTTTATAATTCTCTTCTTAACTGCTTCTTTTAATGATAGCCTCCTTCAATCAGCTGCCTGGCAACCTCGTACTTCTAAAATCAAAATACTTAAGCGAGTGGAGAGAAGTTCACATCAGTTGTGCTGACATTGTGGTTGATGTGTGCTGTTTGAAGTGAGAAGTGGGTGAAAATTGTAGCTTTCATCTACAGCAGGATGCCATCCCTTTGTTCTGTCTTCAGCTTTCTCTCCATGGATCAAGTGACACCTTATTTCTGCATTATGAATTACCAACCAGGCTGTTTTTGTTAAGAAGCAGGGTATCAAATTTTGGTGCACACTTCTCCACAATATGCCTGCAGGTAATGTATAATATTCAGTAAATAGCCAAGTTTTTTTAAAGGTTATTTTGTATTAAAAGCATGTTTAACTTAATCTACACTTGAAATGCCTGATGCAGCAATGCTGCTGAGAGAAAATGAGTAACTTAAGTATTCAGAGTTGCTTTGATTATTGTTATAGCTTATCGTATCTCAAAACTGACCAATCCCTGCAAAACATGCACTTTCACCAGGTGCCTCTCTTTAAATCAGACATTTATTCTGCAAAACAAATGATTTTTTTCCATCTCTCTTTGATTTTTTGAAGGAACATGAGAGATAACTTCCGTGGTTTTTATTGTTTTATTGTCACAAAGTGATGAAGTTTCAGTGGCAGGTGTTTGATTTCAGCATGAACCTCTGCCTCAGTCATGTCCGATGGGACTTGAATGAAAAGCAACCTGTCACATCACTATACAGTCTAGCCTACACTTACACACACACACACACACACACAGAGTCGTGTTTCCATCACTTCACATTGACTTACATTCATATCCCGGAGACCTTAACCATAACCACCACATGCCTAACCTTCATATAACCCTAAACTTACCTTAACTTAAAACCAGGTCTTCACTCTAGTTCCCACAACATGACTGTGTAAACTGATTTATGTCCCCACAACATGAGGAATACCTGGACCACACACACACATCTCAAACATGCACACACATAAAATTAAAGAGTAGGCTACCTGCAGGTGTCTGAAAGCCAAAAGTAAGACCTTAAAAGACTGGAATTAAATGGAAGTCTAATTTACTCAGCATAATAAATTACCACCAATCTGTTTAGCCTATTCCCGACTGAACACGGCTAATTAAAGTTCTGAAACAATCAAATAAAAAAAAAGACAAGAAAATTAAGGTTAGGGGACATGGTGTCACAAAGTTATTAAAGCAGATACAATGAAAACATGTCTGGAATATTAACCCTAGTCTCTATTCATCAAAGGCTGCTCAATATTTTTAAATAGACAGTGGGTCAAATGAATACGTGTAATGTTTAAGTGGTTGCTTATAGTGGCAAACACAAAGAGAATTATAACCTGACTCTCCAGTCCCATAGTCGTTTTAACATCTTTTTCATTTGGTTTTATAACCTCACCTTTACCGCTTTGGTTAACTCTCGGCGTTTCAGGCAGAAAAAGTCAGATAAGACCAGAAAATGTCAGATAAATCCACTACACGCTACCTGCCCAGCACCAAAGCCAGCAGACCAAAAAGTTGGCTACTGGCTGGTGAACATACTTGAGCATTTATCAGCTAAAGAGCCAGATAATTCCCTCAGGAGTTGATGGAGACCAAACCAGAGCTAAAAGGAGAGTGAATATTGGACCAGGTAGCCAGGAGCATGACCGCAAATGAATGCTAATTAGGTCTGAGTGATATATCGACTTAATTAGATTCATTCAAGTGTGAAATAGTAAAAAGTGTAAAATGTCTAAATCCTTAAAATCAAGCTTAACATTCACAAAAAGGTTACTTTTAGACAATAAGTAGCAGAGATCAGATAGCTGCTATGTTAGTTGTCTTCAGTTACACGCGCACCTGCTGCAGTTTACAGGACTGTCGTGACTCCAGGTAAACAGCTGCTCTGGCTACCTTTTAGTGAATTTAACAGTCACATCTACGAGAAGGACAGACGGAAAAGGACTCACTGATCTGCACTCTCAATTTACGTTTGTTGACGAGGTTTCATCTTCGGTCGTAAGAGTTGAAGTGCAGGGAGTCGACCTAGCAGTGTGCGGATTCTACTTAGACTTAACACTAGTTAACCAGCAGTCTGCAGATATCAGGCTGATGAGTCAAGGAACACATGATGATGAATTAGTAAACAAATTTTTCTATTCTGTTTGTGCTAAAAACGGATTATTAAACTGGATGCCTGTGCTCTACTTAGTTGAAGCCTCTGGTGCTGACAGTCCATAGCTGTGTGTGACAACCTGTATTTATGCATAATGATGTCAACCTTGCAAGTGGTGCAGGTTTTTATTATTCTTGCACATCATGTCCTAAAAAAATATGATGTTTCAATCCTCCATTTTGCAGGAAAAAAATCTGTTAAAAATTGTGAATCGTCCCTGGTCTTGAAAAAAAAAAAATCAAGACATTGCCCAGCATTAATGTTGCTCCAAGTCTGCAGGATATGTAAATGGGCATCTGTCTGCATGTTTACACATTCAACATAACAATTTTTTTTCTTTCGGTGCCTTTAGGGAACCTTCACATGAAACTTAAATTTGGTTAAAACCTGTTCTTACAGGGTGATGATGAAAGAAAATAAGACCATTAAAAAGTATATTGACCCCATTTCAACACTTAAAGGGTTTATATTTTCATGTTAAAGACCTGTGGATGACATGTGGCCGGTTGCTTACAGCTGTGGCAGGTGGCTCCTCTGTAGCCACTGTTGGAGCAGTTACAGTGGAAGGTGCTCCAGGACTGAGTACATCTACCTCCATGTTCACAGTGACTGGGGGAACACCTGAGAGAAAGACAGACAAGGAGAGAGCAGCTTATTGTCAAACGTTCTCTAAAAAAAAAGCTTCGGTAGGATGTCGGTTTGAGAAGGAACAACGGGCATCAGCACACCTGACTGTTCTGATGAGCAGCTGTGTAGGAGGGACGTGAATAAAAGCGGTCTTAGAAACTTTAAAGAACATTTCAAAAGTCTTTATTTTCATGTCAGCTGGAGCGCAGGTGCATGCTCTGAGAAGAAGTTGGTTTGAAATGTCTCTTTGTTGTTATTGTTAACCATTATTGCATCAACTCCCACCTGACCTGTCTCTCGAACAGTAAAGTTTAATTATATATTGTTGGGACATGTTTTTGGGACCGTGAAAGAAGACATTTCTCATCTTAACATCTGCTGAAATGCTTCTCCTCTTTGCTGCCAGACATTTCTAGACATTGTCTTTCTCTTTCTTCTTCTCTAACAGAAGATATTTCAAGTGTTAAGCTGTGAATTCCTATTTTTATTATTATTATTATTATTATAAATATCCTTTTTTCAATTTTACCACTGGTACCAAGCACTCACTGCTATATTATTGCTGTCACTCTGCCAGCTTGCAGCAGAGAGGACCTGCAGTGGATGATGTCCAAACTGTTTCCCCACAGGATGAAACTTGATTCAGGGTGGCTTTGGTGGTTCTGTTAGAGGTGAAAGGATTCATTTTCTGTTGGGATCCTATGACATTTAAACATTAACTGCACAACAGTTTAATGTATTGTATATTTATCTGGGACCAAGTGGAATGAAATCAACTGTAGCAGATTTACTAATAAGATCATTTGTATTTGCTGTCTATTAGCAGGACATGCAACATGCACACACGACACACACACGTGATATGAGCGTTTTGATTGATTCCAGCTTAGTCACACTCTCATGGTTTTTTTTTAACATGGATTTTAACCGAGATATCTTTTCACATCTTGACTACTGTAAGTCACAGAAGCTGGATTGATCTGCTGATAGAAAATTATAAAAATGCTGATGACAGGAGGAAGAGACTCAAGAGAGAGGAGATCAGGAAATGAGAGACAGACCACAGTGAGATGGAGAAGAAATTAATTGAGAGTGAGAAAGATGGTACTATATGTTTGTCTTCTGTTTATATAAATTCCAGTTTCACTCAGTAAAATATGTTTTTAGTTATTGGCTATTTTCTGTTGTCATTTACCTGCAGAAGTAGAATGTACAGTATTTTTATTTAGGGATTGCACCCTCCTTACCCACCCTGTCAAAACCTTTTGCCACCTTTTTATAATCCAATGAAAAAGTTCTAGATCCTGTTTTTTTATTGTTTATGATTAACTTTTTCAGTAAATCATCCTGATGAACGCCCAGCATGAAACGTATTGGTGAAATAAAGAAAATTCAGCTTAGTGTTGCTGAGTTTTTTATTTCAAACATCCTAGAGTGGTACTGCATTGTACTATCTAGAATCTTTTTTTTTTCCAATCAATGCGATTGAACATTAATGCACAATCCCAACACTCATTTT
Organism: Thunnus thynnus; assembly: GCF_963924715.1. Taxonomy (NCBI): domain Eukaryota; kingdom Metazoa; phylum Chordata; class Actinopteri; order Scombriformes; family Scombridae; genus Thunnus; species Thunnus thynnus. Next base: position 7,185,620 of record NC_089524.1, on the reverse strand, counting down.
CCATCACTTTTCAATTTTAAATGTAGTTTTAACTGTATTTCCTAACCGAATTCACAAGAAAACAGACACAAATATAAATCGGGGGAGCCACAAAAGTAAATTCCAAACCAGTGGGATTGTGGTCCATACAAAACAGTCCACACATTAATGACAAACACTCAACGTCATCTAATCTCTAAAATGCATTTTTCCATAATTGTGTTGCCCAGAAACAGTTTGAGTTCAAGTTAATTTCCTGTCATATACTGATATTAGCAAACAAAACCATAGAATAGGAAATAAACCCATTGGACCCATTCAAAGTGTTTTTATGTGAAACTGTGAAAGGGTGTATTACATGATCCATTGGTCGACTCTACTACTTCCACAACATAATTTTCCCCAAAACATTTCAGATGGGTGCTGTCAACACACATTGACACAAGTACAAGTACTTCTATACTTGTAAATACCCTCTTTCAAATAAATCATACCCTTCCCCTAACCCCAACCTTTACCATCATAACTACATTTCCTTCATCCCCCAAACCTTGACCAAAATGGCCTCACTCTCAAGGTCTAAAACTCAAATTGGTCCTCACAAAGTGTGCACACACAGTGACACAAAATCTTTCTCAGGAAAGGCGGGTATCCACAGGGATGAAGGAAAGGATGTAGGACCAGAGGATTTAAGAATTAGGAAGCATAGATAGAGGGAGGCAGCAGGAGAGAGAAGCACAGAAGGTGGGAAGGATGAGGTGAGACAGAGGGCTGAGGGTGATGAGGGAAGAATAGATGAAGAGATCAGCAGCGAGATGGAGGTAGTGACTGGATATGAACCAGTGGAAATGAGGTGAACCAGTGGAAATGAGGTCAGGGAGCTGTGGCTTGAGAGAGGGAGAGGCAGAGAAATGGGAGACAGTTGTGTTCACACTATGTGACTTAATAAATTATGTTGTACAGAATTGTGGCAAGATGTGATCGAAGTGAAACTTGCAATGAAATGAAAATGGTTGAACATTTGTTCCTGTAATACCCAATCCTAAATCAATTTGCTTCTTCCCCTTTCCACTCAATTCTGACTGTCCTAATCCCAATCCTGGGTATTTATTTCCTGAGGAAACACAACAGACATCTCTCAAAATGTTAAAGGCATCATTTTGAGGCTTTTTCAGCAAGAGGACCTTCCTTGATGGCACAGATTTATTAAAATGTGAATTATTTTTTGACATTCAGTTTCATTTAAATGAGTAATAAGTTATATTTTGAGCAAACCATTAAACCTTTCCTCTGAAAAAAATAGGAGGCAACACACATAAGAAAAGTCCAACCAAACTTCAATTTACCATTGTGTCAGTGCTTCTCCCATGCAGGCCCCAGAATGAATGCCAAGAAAACCTTTCTTGTTTATTCACGTTATCTTCATTGTAAGAGGGGACAGAAAGAGCAGGTAGACAAAAATGTCTGTTCATGCACCCATTTTACTGGATTTTTCAACATCCAATTTGTTCATACTCTCACTGTACTCAGCAAAAAGTTGGGAAAATTCAGCTGCAAGAACCATCTACAGCCACAGTAGTCAACTCTTTCCAGCAGTATTGGTGGAGTTTTCTGTCACTGTCTCCACATCCAGCTTACTGCGACATGTAGCTTCAAACAGGAACACAGACAGAAAATTACCAAAAGACTCAAGAAAACAAGTCTGGGTCAAACAGCGAACGACACTGTAGCCTGTATCATTAAAAAATCTACTATAAATCTTTTCAGGGCTAAAAGTTCCTACTTTTGCTAACACTTTGTACTATATAAATCTCCACAGGCTTCTAGCTTGACTAACAATTTGCAATGAAATGTGACAGTGTACTGCACCACAGCTTAGATCACAGGACTACTGGCTTAACTGAGAGAAGAGACTTTGTAGCTTATCTTAAAGTTTGTAGTGTGGTGTGACAGTGTCTTATAACATAGCTTGGATCACAAGGCTCGCATCCAATCTCTGCGGTTTCTATTACTGCCTCTGGCTGAACCAACACAGCCCTGCACCTCCCTGGTCTGCACACTATTACTGGACAGGTAGACGGGCACATCTTACAAAGACTTCAAATAAATGCAGTCAGTTGAACAGTGTGAGAGAGAGTAAAAGGTATGTATTTTTATCCTTTCAGACTGCTCTGCACCTGGTCCTGGATCCACACACACACACACACAGTACAGGGTTTGTAGAATAAGATGCATGCATGAGCATGAATGAGTGTGTGCGACTCCCTGGCTACAGGAAGCAATAGACATGTCATAAAGTTAGTGGCTGACAGACATACCAACACATACACAGACAGTCAGACACAACAAGCAGAGTGGACCTTTTGGTGACCTGTGTTTCTTTTTATGTGGAAGTGTGGGTGTGCTTTGACAAGGTGTATTATTAAGTTGTCAGGAACCGACAGGAACAGAAGCAAAGAGGTCAGAATTACTGCCTTCAGACAGCTTCATCTATTTCGCTTCAAAACATACACTCGCACACACGCTCGCACGTTGACGAGAGAGGTCGGAGGGGAGGGGACAGTGAGTTCAGACACTTCACAGTCTTTGAAAACAAGTGTTTCCTCCAAGAGGTAAACTAAAACTCTTTCTGAATTTTCAATTTTGTCAGTTCTTGTGCCCTGCACGGTGTGTTATATAAAATTTTCAATGGCCAAAAAACAAAACAAGGGTGAATAAAGTTTCTGCAGTCGCCAAACGAGGAGGCAATGAAAATATTGGCCAAAGAGAACAATAGGAACCTCAACACTCGTTGCCAGAACGATAGATAAATACATATTGTAGTGGTACACAGGCTGCTATAACACAGCTGCGGTCAAGCTCATGTCCTCTAACTTACCATTGTCACACCAATGTTAATATTCTGCTTCTAAATTGTCTGATCATACACAAAAATATACCCTCATTAGTTGGTTTAGACACATCTTCTTTTTTAAAGTTACTATCATTAATACCCTCCAAATAGCTTGTCTGCAGTTAACCTGACACTCCGTTCATGCTACAGTACACTACGATACAAGTATTATTTAGAAGTTTAAGGCCCATGGAACTGTAGCCAACATCTCTGGACATGGTCACAAGAGGAAAATTGGCCCGAGATTGAGAAGGATTGCTTGAATGGTTGAGAAAGAACCAAGGAAAACTTCAATACAGATCCAAGCTGATCTTCAAGTTCAAGGTACAATAGCTTCAAGTTGCACCATCTGTCGCTGTCTGAATGAAAATGGGCTCCATGATAGAAAACCAAGGAAGACCCCACTTCTAAGAGGGAGACACAAAAAAACCAGACTGGACTTTGCAAAAATGCATGTTGACAAGCCACAGTCCTTCTGGGAGAATGTGCTTTGGACAGATGAAACAAAATTAGAGCTTGTTTATAAATCAAACCAACCATGTGTTTACAGAAGAAAAAATGAAGCCTTCAAAGAACCATGCCTACCATGAAACATGGAGGAGGCTCAGTGATGTTTCGGGGTTGCTTTGCTGCTTCAGGCACTGGGTGCCTTGAATCTGTGCAGGGCACAATGAAATCACAAGACTATCAGGACATTTTGGAGCGAAACGCACAGCCCAGTGTCAGAAAGCTGTGTCTTAGTCACAGGTCATGGGTCTTCCAGCAGGATGATGTCCCCAAACATACATCAAAAAACACACAAGAATGGATGAGAAGAAAACATTGGACTGTTCTGAAGTGGCCTGCTAGGAGTCCTGATCTGAATCCCATTGAACATCAGTGGAAAGAGCTGAAACTTGCAGTTGGGAGACAGCACCCATAAAACCTGAGAGAAGTGGAGCAGTTTGCTCAAGAAGAGGCCGAACTACCAGTGGAGAGGTGTAGAAACTTTATTCAGAGTTACAGAAAGTGCTTGACTGCAGTTATTGCCTCCAAAGGCTGTAATGCAAAATATTAAGTTAATATTAACTTATAATATAAGTTGTAAAACCAATATTTTCAGCCACATCTGTATTTACAAAAAACAAGGAATGCCTGCTATCTGCTTACCATGAAAAAACGCAACACTTTTATACACCAAGGGTCTCTAAAAACCCTATAAAGCCTTTAGCAAAAACATTGGAAAAACAATGATTTTCTACCATTTTTACATATTGACACTTGAGAACTAGTAGCCTGAGAGCTTAATTTAAAAAAATAATGAATTAGACAGGTTGTATGATGGTCCTGGGTCTCCAGAGGACCAGAGGAATGCATTTCAAGAGTTAAATCCTCTCGGAAACAGCTTGGGAAGAGCCTACTGTACTTACCATTTTTGGATTTGATAATCACCTTAAGTAAACAAGGACATGAAGTACTTTTACCTCTTAGTCCTAATTAATCCACTTAGTTACAAATACAGGAAATCTTTTAGTGTCTCCCTTGCAGTTTTCCTCAGTAAGGCAGTTACAGTTCGGTATAGCCATTGTGTTAAGTTTCTGAGAACTGGAAGTGTGGATTAATAAATGTGCTTCTGGTACTTTCATTCCACGTAACAAGAAAGAGATTTAGCCACCCAGGAGAGATGGCTCAGATTTGGAAACATACAAAACTGTGTGTGTGGATGGAGGAGTGTGGATTATAAGAACCATCGTCCTCTAGAGCTTTTCCTAGAATAAAAAGCCTCAGTCAGCAGGTTGTCAGATACAATAGCTTGATATCTATCACCATTTTTATTTGCATCTATTTAATCTTAATGTAAGGTGAAACCCAGTAGATGCAACACTTTGTATTCACCTCACATACCATTATGAATTATATTTTCTATCTGAGTGCACTTAGGTATTGTTAAGGACTGTGAATTTGCATGCTCTAGGAAAAGAAACAAACACAATGCACCCATTAGAAAGCAAATGCACATATTAATACATCTATATGACATGAATGGGTTTGGAAAGACACAAGTATGGCTGCAACGTGCAGGCTGCAGCGCTCTCCAAGGTCCTGATCCTGCAGTTAGACAGCAGCTGCAGTAGGGAGCTGTCCACACAGACAGCCACTGAGAAGTTTCAGCCAATTATTGATTTAATCTCTTTGGTAGTTTATACATAACCTAGGCTAGTACTTGAGTACACCTCCCTCATCCTATTTTCTTGTCTCACTGCTTCTCTCTAGCAGCTCTGTTAAAGGCTGGCAATATTCTGTAGTCTTGTTAGTGCCAACAATTTGCGTTAGTCCGTTTCCAACTTCCCCAGCGTGGTTGAGGCTTTAAGTCCTAAGCCTGTTCCCTCCTACTGAAAATGTAAATCTTCAGAAACACGTTACAAATATACATTTTATAAAAAGGGCAGAATAATTTCCTAAAGCAGCTGGGCATTCACTTAGCAAACGTACAACAGAGATCTATGGCACAGAGGAATAAGCCATATCGGACAATACTTGTAACTCGGATCAGTTCATTGTTAGTTTGTGGATGGGATTTAAATAAGAAAAATAAATTCCCTTGTCTATATGTTGTTTTTTTCTGAGTCATAGAGTGACTATCTATCAGGACTTCTTGGCTGTGGTGTCTTTTTTCAACAAAAGTACATCTACAGTCTCCTGCCTCTACGCGTGTCTGGTTTCTCATCTGCTACAGAGAGGAAAGCAACAAATTAAATTGCATTTTCCATTCAACTGTGTGTTGTGTATCATACTGACCACGTTAAAATGAGAAGCAGTGTGTACAAAAATTACATGCAAATAAATTACAATAAGAGTAACTTATTCCTATCACAGTGGTCACGAATCTCAAGATGACCGTGGAAGCCACTTTGAACCAAAATAACACACAAAGCAGTGAGACATCATAAGAAAGCTAATGAGCGCTCTCACCTTGAAAAAGGAAAATGAAAAGTAGACTGGCGTCACATAACACCTGTGGGATGTGTCAGTTTAATGGATGTAACAGCAAGGAAAAAAACAACATTCAGATTCTACTTTTAGAGACTAACCTGTCAATGATGCCGCACATATCAATCTGCAAGTGGCTGTAGTTTCCCAGCAGCCTTTGTTGCACTTTGATGAGGTCAACAGGTTGGTTGTCTAGAGTCAAGAGACGCATACAGCCCTGAAAGACTTTAAAGGGGTTCCTGCACTCCTGACTGCTCTCTTGAGCAGGACAACCTAAGGATGGAAACGCATGACAACACTCCATCAATGGTTGGGAAGCATGGCAGCAGTAAACTCTGAGTCATTTATGTTTGTGCTGATTTAACAACTGATTGACTTCGATTGTACTGGGCAGCTTCCAGGTGTGAATGTGTGTAAATGAGCAGATAAATAAAGATTAAAAAGGGGTTTAAACTTATGTGATATACTATATGGGGTTAAAACACACATTGTTGGGTGTTAAAAGTAATTGTGATTTATTGTTGAACCCCAGTGTGAAATCCTCACTGAATGCCAGACTGCGAAGAACACTGAATATTTCTCATCTCAGACACAGATTGAGCATTTATGCCAACAAGACACTGGTGACACAGGATGACATAAAGGCCAACAGACACTTTAGCTGCCACAATCGTGTAGAAAATGGCCCCTCCAGGTTATTATTCACTATATTAGCCTCACAGCCTACTCTTAGCTTTTTCATTTTAAAAGAGAACACCATTTAGAAATCTATTGCAGGTTGATTTTCTTTCAAAGACTGCGACTAGCTGCTGTGAGGAGCCTCTCCAGAGAAAAACAGCGCTTCCCTCACTTCCCTCACCAGAGTTGCATGTCCACATTCAGTTAGGAAAAGTAGCAAATATCTTTGACTTGTTTGCAAGTGTTTTTGTTATCCACTCTGTTATCTTGGCCTGTGTGATGAAACTTGAAGCACACATTTTGGATTCTCTATTTTCCCCCCTTATTTGAGCCTTTAGCAGATGAAAACTTGAGGCAGCTGTCAGATGAAACCACTCTGTCACCGCAGCGTGTGAACAAGCTCCATGTCTTATCCATCAGTGATTCATGCTCGAGGTTGATCCTGGATGGTGGCATTCTGCAGCCAGATACAGTGTTCCTGCTCCAGGCACTGCATTGCTCTAATTACAGATGGCCCATCAGGCACAGTTTGTCACCTCCTGGCAGAGGAGGGGGGAGGATGATGATGCGTGGTGGAAGTTTTCACAATCCATGTGAATTTAGACAGATGGTATTTGGTTTTACATGCTAATGAATGAGATGCATCTGTAGCTTCACTTTAATGTATAAAAATCACTGTGATTCACTTTTGCAGTCAATATTATGCAGGTTAATATATGTATCTACAAGTGTACAAGAGTGTGTGTGGACTAGTTTGGTCATAATTTATAGTTGGAGAGAGATCATACCGCCTCTGCAGTCAAGTGTTGCTTAGCCAAGACAGGAGAAGAGAAAATAAGAGAGAGGAAAGCTCGATAAAAATTAAAAGAGGGGGTGACTGAAGAGAAAGAAATTCACTGAGCAAGGAAGAGCAAAGATGAAAAACTAAAACAGGGAGAAGGGATAAGAGAATACAGTGGAAGGAGAGAAGAAGGGCAGACTGAAGGAAAGTAAGTAACAGAGTAACAGGGAGGAAGGGCAGGGAGTGGAGGAGGGTACGGAGAGGGAGAGAATTAGCAGCTTTATGACTTCATCTCTCTCTCGGTGGCACTAAACCTCCAAAGGAGATCTGAAGATGATAATTATTACTTCCATGAGTACCTCCATGAATACTAGTCGATAATTTGCATGTCAGCAATTTTCCTCATCTTTCACGGCAAAAACTTTAAAATATTTGACATGAGAATGCTTTTAGTTGAAGAAACACACCATTTGGAAGCTGTCTGTAGCTGAAACTACAGGTGACATGGTGAATATTTGCACTGATTTTTGACCAGAAGGCGATAATTTCCTGATCAACAACATGCAACTGATTGTTGGACATGGGGAGAATCCACAAAGTCATTCATGCTACAAGCAAATCAGCTCCCAGCAAAGAAAACATGTAAGCATACAATGTAATTTCATTCAAGGTAACTTGACTGAGCAAAGGAACATTTATGTTGGTTAGTTATTGAACAGTCTAGTTATACTGAAACTCATTCATAAAGTATTGAACATTGTGAGATAGGTGTCAAATTCACAATTAGAAAAAAAAACATTCAGTGATTCACTTAACTCTGCAGACATGTTTTGCTACAGCTAACAAAAAGAAAAAATAATAAACAAAGCTAAAAACAGTGCACATAATGTAGGTATTATTTCAGTTCTTCTTACCACCAAAGAAGAGCTGACTATCTGTGAGAGGAAGCTGGATGCTGGTGTGAGCGGTGGCTCCTTCGTCTTTGTCCACTGTGATGCTCAGATGATCGTGTCTGGCGTTAAACTCCACAGAATGCCACTGACCATCACTCAGACCTGAGCCTAATAGTGCACGCACACACAGACGCATAAAACATATCAGTAACATTTCAATGGTTTAAGTGGGTTAATGTTTTCATTTTAATATGACTTAAGATTGGTTTTATTGTCTTTGCTGTCTGGTTTTGGCAGCAAATCAGGATTAAAAACTATAAAAACTATATTTTAGTTCCTTAAGATTGATGAGGGTGCTTCTCCTTTGTGAAATTGTATGAAGTAGTGGTTTAATTATGGGGTCAGATTAAAGAATACCTATAATTTTGATTGGCCAAGTCTGAGGAAATATGAAATCGCAAGTTTTTGAAGAGCAACATTGTGATGTGACTAAAACATCTGAATTCAAGATCCACTTGCAATTCTTTTTCCAGAGCTTCATGTCTCACATCTCATGGTCTCCCTTAGTGGATGTAGTTTGACATGGCTAGAAGGCCATAGTCCATATACAACCACCTGTTATCATGTGACTGAAGTTCCATACATAGGTCATGTGATGACAATTGAGCAAACTCCATGACATGTGAGAAAACTACCCACGGAGGAACACCGTGAGATAAAAGCTTCAGATAAAGTTTGTCAAACTACTGTTTTCAGTGTTGAGAATGGACGTTCACATTAAACATTTTGATTTGCTTTGCGTTAAACAAAACCTCACACATAAAACTCTTCTGCTTCTGTTACGTCTGTGACATGAATCCAAACTATGTGAACATGTTATGACTTTGCTACTCTTCAACTGAACAACACAATCAACAGATTCACGGCTTTGTCTTAAAGGATCACTCCACCGATTTTACACATAAACTCACCTCAAGGAGTAAAACTGAGCCTATATATAAAGTTATCTGATGTAAAAAAAAATTACCTTTGAAGTATAACTGAAAGTCTGAAGATGTGGGCATTTACCTGCACTGAGCTCCAAACAAAATGACAATATTGGTTGCTTTATGGAAAATGTAGGATTCATTGTTTTTGGAGCTTCCCCATACTAAGGGACTAAAATTCAGGATATTTTTGCTTCTGTTGCTTCATGGAAGTATGATACTAAATCACTGCAGGACACCTTTAAATGGCAATGGTTTAACAAAGGTCGCAAGATCATGTTTGGACAAACCTGCGCTGAGCTCCAGCAGAGCCCTGCCAGCTTTATTGATCTGTAGATGGAGTCTGGTCTCACTCAGGTACAGCCAGACGATGACCTGCTGCTGCGGAAGGTTAAAGGTCAAGAGCAACCCCACCTTGTTCCACGTCCGGAACTGCAGAGCTATGGAGATGAACCCTGATGACCACGATGTCAGTCCCGGCAACTGGAGGAAGCTGTGGGAGTCAGTGAACGTCACACCAACTGAAACTGGCTCAGCACAAGAAAAGGTCACATTGCCCTGAGAAAGAGAGGAAGGTAGGGAGAGAGAAATGATTATAAAAGAGATAATAAGACATGAATATTCAGTCATTGCAGAGGCTGACTTGGTTTGACTTGGTGTCCCTGAGGTCACATCAGCAGCTCTCTGAAAAAGGACACCTGTATTACCATACTGATATTTGCTGAACAGCGAAAATAATTGTCTATGTAGAAAACCTGAAGCATCAGGGTCACACAGCTTTTGCACCCCATTTCAGTATTGCCTCACATCTTCTAATCCGAGCACGACATCACAAAATACAACTGATACGACAAATAAACTGATATCAGACTAGAATAATTATTTTCAGAAATGATCCAGATGTTCAGAGGCATTTCAACAGCACATTACCAAAACTATAACCCATTAGTACTCAGCAGATACTCAGCAGGATGGATATGTGTTATAGTTAGTGTTAATTGACTGTATCAAATATTAATTGATGTATACAGATAAGTCAATTTAATAAATATTTACATCATATAAACTTTGATAACTAATGTTTGTTAAACAGTGCTTTTCTCTCTCTCTCTCTCTCTCTCTCTCTCTCTCTCACTCCTCCCTGTCTCCTTCTTTCCTCACTTCTCTTCAATTTTAATTTTCCACCTCTTTTCTTTTTCCTAATTTCTTTTTCTTCTCGTCTTCTCTACTTTCCTTCTCTATTTCTTTTTTTTTTTGCTTTGGGCTTTGTAAAATGTGGATGTGATGACACTGGTGATTATAATGAGGGAGACCGTAATGATGTTGGTGATGATGACGGGCATAAAAATGAAGAGGATCATGATGCAGATGATGAAAATAATGATGATAATGATAATAATCATGAAAATGACCTTCAGCATAATAATGACATTGATGCTAAAAGGGAAGAAGAGGAGGAATGAGTAGGAGAAAGAGCACATAAGAGTCTGAAGTCAACAAAAGTGATCAACTTGTAATGTTTCTTATCATGGCAGCATTTGATTATCGTGCTAATCAAAGATGTTAACAACTGAGAAGGTACTGGACGAATATTAATCATCGACATTATAAGAGATAGCCAAGGCTACACTTGGGCTTTACTAGGATCATCAACCATGTGAAGTCACTAAAGTTTTAGCAAAAGTAACTTCGTGTCTCGACTGCTACTCTGTATTAGACAACAGCTTTAAATAACCTTGAAGTCACCCACACAAACATACCCAAAGGTTTCATGTGTACAGAGCTGCTTGAAAGTTTGTGAACCCTTTAGAATTTTCTCTGTTTCTGCATAAATATGACCGAAAATGTGATCAGATTTCCATCCAAGTCCTAAAACTAGATAAAGTGAACCCAATTAAACAAATGAGACAAAAACATTAAACTTATTAATTTATTTTTTGAGGAAAATCTTACGTATTTGTGTGAGACAAAAGTATTTGAACACTTGCGTTCAGTAACTGGTGTGACCCTCTTTTGCAGCAATAACTTCAACCAAACATTTTCAGTAAGTGTTTATCAGCCCTGCTTTAGCTCATTCCTCCTTACCGAACAGTCTCAACTCAGGGATGTTGGTGGGCTTCTTTGCATGAACTGCCCGCTTCAGGTCCTTCCACAGCATTTCTATAGGATTATGGTCAGGACTTTGACTCTAACCATTCTTTGGTAGAGCGACTTGTGTGTTTAGGGTTGTTGTCTTACTGCATGACCCATTTTCTGTTGAGCTTCAGTTCACAGACGGATACCTTGACATTTTCCTGTAGAATTTGCTGGTGCAACTCAGAATTCATAGTTCCATCAATGATTGCAAGCTGTCCTGGTCCAGAGGCAGCAAAGCAGCCCAAACCACGATACTACCCCCACCAATTTTCACAGATGGGTTAAGGTTCTTATGCTGGAATACAGTGTTTGCTTATCTGCAAACATAACGCTTCTCATTCAAGCTGAAATGTTCGATTTTGGTCTCATCCATCCACAGAACATTTTTCCAGTCACCTTCTGGCTTATCCATGTGGTCTTGAGCAAACCGTAGATGGCAGCAACATTCTGTTCGGACGAAGCAGCTTTTTTCTTGCAACTCTGCCATGCACGCCATTGATGTTCAATGTTCTCCTGATGGTGGACTCATGAACATTGACTGTAGCCACTGCAAGAGAGACCTTTAGTTTCCTAGACATTACCCTGGGGTCCCTCATGACCTCACAGACTATTACACGCCCTGCTCTTGGTATGATCTTTGTTGTTTGACCACCCTCTGGGGAGGATAACAATGGTGTTGGATGTCTTCCATTTGTACATGATCTGCCCGACAAACTCTTTTGAAGTGGTTTTGTAACCCTTTCCAGCATGGTGAGTATCAGCAATTATTCTTCTAAGATCCTCAGAAATCTCCTTTGTTTGAGCCATGACGCACTTCCACAAACTTGTGTTGTGAAGCTCAGACTTTGATAGTGAAGATCCAGATTTCTCTTCTTTAAATAAGGAGGGGCCTCCCTGACTCACACTTGATCATGATTGTCATTTCATTGATCGAAACACCTGACTCTAATTTCCCCTTCAAATGAACTGATAATCCTAGAGGTTCACATACTTTTGCCACACATAAGTATGTAACATTGGATCATTTTCCCCAATAAATAAACACATAAGTGTAAGGTTTTCATCTCATTTGTTTAATTGATGTCTCTTTACTTAGTTTTAGGACTTGAATGGAAATCTGATCACATTTTAGGTCATATTTATGCAGAAATAGAGCAAATTCTAAAGGGTTCACAAACTTTCAAGCAGCACTATATATATCATTGCTACACTGAATAATATGAAGTCAAAATGTAAAGGAATTCTACATCTGAACGTTTGTGCCCTTTTCACAATTAGTCAGTAAATATACATGCATATAATTACAGATCTACAGCATCACTGCAAACAACACTAACCAAAGCATATAAAGTAATTATAGAGGCCAGTCCTACATACAGTCCTAGATCATTAAAAAACAGTACTTTGGGTTATTTAATGGCCATATAAATGATACATAAATATAGAACATATCCTATAAATATAATTTAAAAAATGAACTGCATTTAGAAATTAGAAGCTTATTCTTTTCTTAACTTTTTTGTTTGTTTGCCATCAAAGTAAATTTGGGACTATTTATTCATATCTCGCACTGCACCATAGCTGCACTTTAACTTCTATTCTCTGGTTTTACCTGTCTTATTCTATTTATCTTATAATAAATTATAGCTTATTATTATCTATCTATCTATCTATCTTCTATTCTATTTTATTTAACTCCTCTAAATACTATTTAAATGTGTCTTTTATAACGTCTTGTGTGTCTTTTACATTTTGTCTCAATGCCTTTTATGTTTTATATAAATCACTTTGCCTTGTTGGTGAAGGGTGCTTTGCAAGAAATTTTTCTGGTAGAGTAAAATAAAAAAGTAAGTTACAGTAGTTACAAGATGAATTTGAGTGGTCGTGAGATGATTAAGCACTTGAAAATCAACTCTGTGCTTTTTGCTTTTGAAATACTGGATCATTTTATTTCTTCATTACTAAAAACTATTAAAAGAAACAATCTGGAGGTTAAACATCACTTGAACTGTCCATAGCAGCTTACACATACCTGTAATAAGGGGTTGTGAATAGGAAATGTTTTGCTATAAAGGGTCACAAGCCAAAAAACTTGGATTCACTGGTCTATGTGTGTAGTTCCTCCATTGTAAACCAACATATCTCCACAGTCACCCATTTGTCCCATTGATGAACTCTGAAAGGAAGATTAATATAATGATGATCCAAAGATGATGAAACACAATAACTTACCACCACAGTGACCTGGGGGTTGTTCTGTTTAGCTAGTTCTATCAGGTTGAGGTCATTGTACAGCAGGTTTTCCAGGCAGCCATGGAAGTTCCTGTTGGACAGGACTGGTTTCTGAAGTCCATGGCTTTGGACAGCTCCCAGACATAGCTGCACATGAAAAAAAAACACCCATATTGTAATAAAACTACAGTAAAAAATACAGTTACTGCCTCAAAGGTTGCCTTAAAAAGTTTGCTTATGGCATGTCATCCTCCTACTGTTTCCCTGCATTTCCTGTTTGCATCTTGTCTGTCACTTTCAAATAAAGGAAGAAGCCATAAATATCTATAAAAAGTTTGTTTTTTTCATCCTTCACTGAGCATGCAGCTGTGGTCTGCAGTCATGCTTCACTAGAGTATACCTAAATGCACAACTTCTGTCTCAGTCAAGTTTATCTTTTCAGTCAAGTTAGTTATGATTTGCTGATTTCCGCAGATATTTTGTCAGGATAATTGGCTGTCTCGAGGCTGGTGTTTGGTTTATTTAATGAGAAAGTAGACGTTCAAGTGGCGTGCCTGGGAGCCAATCAATAAACTATAAAAGGAATATTCAGACTGTTGAACAAGTTGCTGGCGGCTGGAGAAGTGGATTATGCTGCAGGAGTGGTTTCATGAATTTCTGTGGTTTTAATAAATTTTTACATCCTAAAAACTGGTCACTATTGGAAACCATTATAACCAGCGTGAACTCAAGCTGATCATAGGTGCCACTTTCCATAAAGGAAACTACAAACCTGTGTAGCCACCATTCAAGTATAAAGAGCATGAGTGTTTTATGCCTAAAACCAGGCTGGAAACCACTTTCTCTCACCTGGTGAATGTCCCAGTGGCTGAGCTCTGCTGGTATGTGAACTTGCTGTGTGTTTTTATCCACGACAAGGTTGAGATGAGTGCTGAGCCGCTCCAGCTTTACACGGTGCCAATGCTGGTCGTCCAGTAGACTTCCCAGAGAAACAAGAAGCTGGCCACCGGAGGGTGAGGTCACACCTGCAATATGGAAGGACGGGGGAGGAGGAGGAGGAGAAGAGGTAGGAGGAGGAGGAGGTGAGGATGTGAAAAACAATCAATTATGTTTTCATGATGGTGCCTTTTTGATAGCGGAGCAGTGGCTGCAGTTAATGTGGAAACCCTCTTATGTGCACTTCCTACTCAGAAACTTTGATTTCTCTCTAATGAGGTGTACTGCCTAAGAAATGCAGTAAAAAAAACACTTCAAGGTCAGCATTAGGTGTGTCCTCTTCCATAATGCATTTTAACAAGGACAAACATTCTTGAAGAAATCTGATTAAAATGCGTCTTATTTCTGGCAGCAGGAAAACCTGAAGGAAGGTTCACATTTGATTTATCAAAATAAGAAGAAGTGGAATATTTTCATCTTTGTTTCAAACAGAGAGCAGGTCACCGAAGTCACCCTCTCTCATTAGAGTCATCATATCTGTATGGTGGCAGGGAGGAGGACTGAGCACAATAAATGATGATGCTGCAAAATGATAGCAGGACATAATTAATGACAGACCCAACAGCAGGTCCAAATCGGTAGATCCATCTCTGCATCCCCTAACGTGTTGGGGATGCAGCAGAAAAGAGTTTCTGCTGACGAAAGGAGCTACACAACAGAAGGAGAGATTTACACGCACTCATTAATTATATAGATAGAAAAAGCGTCAACTTCTCTACAAATACTAAGTCAATTTTTTTTCTGAGTCATTATGGTCTCAATTGCTAAATTCAGACCTCTAATAAGTGTGCTGGTGGTCATTTTGACAATAATTGCTCCGTTGATAAGATTTGAAAACTTATAGTAGCTTTAATGTCTGCCATGTGGACACTGATTGACACCTGTGATTGACATTTCACTTGCCTGCTGCTCTCCCCGGCTCCGGGGATTTCGTGTTGCAATATTACAGTAAAAGTGTTCCCAGCTAGCGTTATCTTCAGCCTGAGGTAGCGGGGTGTGTTTTTACAGAGTCTAAAAGGCAACAACTAACCCCGTACTCTTTATTTTGAAGGTCCTGGCTCCAAACAGAAAAGATGGCGCTGACTATAAGCAGCAACTTGGGGCTTCAAACCTAAATGTAAGCTCTGTACTTAATGCACTGACGTGAAAGTGGTGTCAATGACAGTATTTCCAAAAATGTAGACCTATTCCTATTGTGATTTGGCCATGATTTGGCCATTCAATGAGATGAGATATTTGATAGTAGTAGAAAGATGAATACAATCTCTGTCAGTCTTTATTTCCCTCCTCTCCTTGGATACACGCTTGTGAGGAAAGAAGTTCAGTCTGAGTGCATTTCAAACTTGCCGCCATCTTTATTGTCCAGCTGGAAATAACACAGGTGCGCTACACTGCAATAACTGCTTGATTTATCCACACTGAGTTGACTAATATTGAATGTTCTAAGGAGTCCAGGCTGAGCGCTAGTTTCCACTTTCTATCGTTCCAGACAGCTCCCTGAGGCAATATCTGCTAATCATATTCTGTTTGCTATTCCATTACGGCTCCTCACTCAAGCTCTAAATCTATTTATGAAGGACGGCAATGACAGGTCTTATCAGGAGACAGACTGTTGTTTCAATTGTTTTAGCATTTCACTGCCACTTGGCACTAGCGTTTGAAATACAGCTTGACTGTAAAAATAATGTACTTTCTCTAAACGTATTTCAAGCTTTAGTCACAGTTGGGAATTGAGTTGTTATCATAAAACAAACTGGAAAAAAAAAAAGAAAGATATGGCACAGTGGTATTCTTGCAACAGTTTCACTCCTGTCTCAGGTCTCTCTTTCTGTTTCTAATCAGTTTAATGAATGAAACTCTATTAGCATGATGTTTTGATTAAAAACACATCGCCAAAGTGAATATTAACAGAGTAAAGTACTGAATACATTTGGTGGTGTTCTGCACGATGGAATGAAACAACTAGTTAATCATATCATTTGACACTTGATAACAAAAACTATGATTTGATAACTGAAAAAAAAAAAAGCTCTTCTCTTGGAAGTGATGGGAAGAATTTTTGAGTTACTTTGAGAAAAAGATCATCTCTGATTTTTTCATATTTTGGGGATCTAAGTAAATTCTGTCTCCACTTCTTCTGTTTTTCTCAGCCTAACCATTGTTTTATGTGGGAACCTATTTCAATAGCCATCCTGTGATTAATAAGTCTGAATTTAGTTAAATGTTGTCATTGCACAGTCTGTCTAAATATAAGTAAAACTGCTGAAACTCAACGCTGTAACAAACATGTTTTGGAGGAAACATAATGCCACCCGAATTACATTTTCTGTCACCATAATGAGAAAATATTGCTAATTAATGTATCTTGTATTAACATATTTCCACTGACAACATGTATAATTATCCAATCTTGCAGTAGCTTCAATATCCACCCGTAGTGACTACAGCATTAAACTTTTTCATGGTTCTGTTTAGGTGCTGGCAGCACCTAGCAGTGGTTAAGGATAGGGAAAGATTGTGGTCTTGGTTTCATACAGAAAAAAGGCTTTTGTTACCTAAACCGAACCACAGACAAGACTCAGGATGCCAGCTTGGTTCTTTAGAGTCCTGTGTTTTGTACGCTTGCCGTCCACCCTGACGTCCTCCCCATGACTGCGGTGAGGTATATACAAATGTATTGCTTCTTTCATTGGAAAAAATGGTGCCTATGAACATTATCCAGGCAGCGACTATGTTTGCTAACGTGATTGGGAAAACAATTTAGTAGTAAAGAAACATAATTTCAAAAGACAGTGTTGTTAAATTATATAAAGGATGAAATAATTCTCATGTGATTTGGGATTTTATTCCAAATTTTAGTACCTGTATATGTACAGAAAAAGGGATCTTAAGCTATACTGTTCATTTGTGATGGCTCTGGTTATTTGCCCTAGTCTTGCAGAGTTAGTCTTGTAAAACATTGTGAGACAGAAGAAGGTTATTCTGTGCAATTATGGAAATTCAAAGCATTAGATTGCAAAGCACTACACAGTGATGAGTTTAGTGAGAAAGTTTAAGATTACATTTTCCAAACTCTATTGTAGATTCTTGTTTTTGGTTCAATAAGTTCTGCGTTGGAAAGAGACCAAGGTGGAAGACAGTAGCAAGTTCCTGAAAGTGTAACTGCATGAAAGTATGTATTTTATCTAGCTTCATTGTTTTACTTGAAACACGTATTGTATTGTTGCTGCACAGAGGGAATCAGCAGTAAAAAACCTATTATTCAGTAGGGGCGTGCAATACAATAAGAGTCCCATGGCTATCTTAGCAGTTTCAGGCTGAAAATATAGAGGCTGCTGACTAAAAGTCTTATGAGGCCGTTTACAACAGACACTCCTGGAGGCGCACTGTAAATCACTGTAGACAAAGTGGAATAAAGTAAGTAAATGCAACAGTAATCACCACAATTCATAGTCTTCTATTTTCTCTGCCAACTGGCACGCTTTGTCCAGAGAGCTTCATCTCTTTGTATGGTAACAGCATACTGCAGATGCCTGAGGGAGGAGCTGATCGTAGCTTTTGTTGCTCTGTACGATTAGTGAAAAACCTTTGAGATTGTGGTGATGTTTTGTTATTGTAAAAGCTGAAATAGTCTGTGCTTTATGGAACCAAAACATAGCCAGCAACCACAAACTAGTGACAGCAGGTCCTTATTATTGAGAATACAGTGAAAAGACAGGCTTTCACTTAACATGCAGCATTGCCCTGCACGCCTCTCTGATGCCATCCTAATTTAGTCAGCAACACTTAACACCATTTGTCCAAAACGCACTGGAGCAGGACACACCAGCCCTCGGTGTATTTACTGCTGTGTATTACAGCTTCCCAGTGACAGCTCAGAATTGAACTGAATTATGAAGCAGTGGACTACATTACAGCAAACTGACATTTTGATAAATGTAAAGCAGAGAGGAAATGAGATGGTTTTGGATAGCGGACATAAATCTTAATGAGCCAGCCAATTTATTCCAACTGCTTGGGCAGCTACAGGCAGATAGAGAGGACCTAAATGTCTCACCGCTGTATTTATCTGTTTGTTTGCCTGTCTGTCTGTCTGCCTGCTTCCGCCCATCGGTCTGCCTGTTATATACAATCGTCAATTTATGCTAACTGATATTTCACTGTGTCTAACAAAAACAAACACATCTGCTGTTCCTGAGCTCTTTATGCATGCATTTTATAATGCTCAATGCTCAGTTTTAGCCATTAGTTTCTCTGTGTCACAGCCAGTTTCTTTTTCTCATAATGCAACATGCATCAATGTTAGAGAGAGAGGCCCGGGACTGAGAGGATCAGGTTGCCAAATGGGAGAGATAAGTATGAAGAGCCTCAGAGTATCTCTCGAACTCTGGAGATAATACATCTAAATCTTTAGGTTTTTTTCTCTTGTCTTCCCTTGTCTTCTCTTCTCTTCTGTTCTCCTGACTCTTGAGCCCACAGCTGATGGTGGAGGAGCATGCTGTGGCTCAGAGTGGATGCTCCTAGCTATTGATCCAAATTACACTGTCTGCAGACTGTAAACTCACAGGAGAGAGCAGGAGGGAGGGAGCATGCAATTGAAAAACGCAAATAATTGCCTCTGAAAAAAAAAAAATCCAGCAGGGGCAGAATTGGGGCAACATATGAGAGAGGCAGTGATAAATAACAATGGAGAGAGAGGGGAAAATAGAAAAGGCAGAAAAAGAAAGGGGGGCAGGCATGTAAGGGAACAAAGAGAGCCAGAGAAAGAAAGAGAGAAAAGAGAGTTATGAGGCAGGAGGCAGTGACAGCGCTGTGATTGAGGCACACAATGTTTTTGTTTGGGTTTTTTTCTTCAGTGTTGTCTGTATCGCTGGATTATCATAGCTCAATCTAACCTCTGCTCCTTTACAAGAACAGGCCATGTTTATTTTTGTCCTCTGCTACTTGTAGTTCTTTCAGTAGCTTGTTGACTATCAGCTCTGGTCTTGCAGGGAGATGTGACAGACGTCACTCAGGGAGCTGGTGTCAGACTGATGGCTTGTGCAGATGACACCTCTCTACAGCTGACATATACTAGACAAAACCACCAGGGAATTATTTCTCCTCCATCCCATCCCTATGATTGAGATTCTGTTTTCATTGTAGGACTGTTGAGAGGGAGTGACAGCAGGGGGGTTTAGACAAGTGTGAATGATGGGAGGGGAGCAGAGAAAGGTATAAACTAGTGATGAAAACAGGGAATTAGGACGCTCAGCAAGATCTACTTCTTTTTCATGGGAAAAATATTATGATTATGGGAACCTGGAATTTTCCATGTGCGTGCTTGTGTGTTTGTGTACACCTGTGTGGTTACATATTAAATACTATTGTGCAGTACAGTACAGTATATGTACATTAATAAGAGGAAGAGGCATTCATCAAACTATACTAGCAATATAACTTTTATGCTGCAGTGGTTCCTTTGCAGTACGTTTCATGGTCACTTCAGCTGAAGGCAAAAATGTATTTAATTTTTAGTTTATTTGAAGCTAATATGAGGTTTCAGATGTCCAAATTAGTCAAATCAAGTCAATATCTTCCACAGTTACTCTCTTTTTAGTGCCAAATTCCCTCTTTTTGTTACAAACCTGCCAGTGCAGTGACACTTTTTTTTACTAGAAATACTGTAACTGTAAGATACCCACTTTATTTGACAAACTCATACCTCATATTATCTTCAGACAAACTTTTACATTTTTATTCAAAGTGAGGAAGGTGGATTTTGTCCCCCATCGCTTACATTGTAAATGCATTTGGAGGGGATCTTCTAATGGTCAATATGAGCAGGAGGAATGATTACTGCAAACAAAACCTGTTTCAATGTTCATTCGGGCACCCGATTATTGTTTTAAGACAGACTTGAAATATTTGAACCTGTCCTTTTATGAAATTAATCTATCCAAGCAGTTCAACTAATGACATACAGACATGCAGGCCTCCATCCCTAAACCAGAGTGCAGAATGGCATTCAACAGGTGGAGCATTGCTTGATACATAGCCTGAACGTTAAAACTAAACATCCAAGAGGAATTGTGCCCCTGCCTCAAATCACCAAAACAACACACCAAAATGACTGCAAGGGATGGATTTCCCTTCAGCTTTGCACTATTGACATAAACTTTAATCTTTCCACTATACACTTTGTGAAATGAAAGCCCAATACAAATATTAAATGATATTTTGACCTATCTTTAGACCTCCTGTGCTGACATAAATCTGTTACCCTCTGACAGATGACACCATTTTCCAACCCAGACCCAACTTAAACTGTCATCTTACCCAAGCAAAGAGCAGATACTCAACCTCCTTATACGCACATTGTATCTGCTTAGGCTAAACTGCATTGGCTGGCCCTGCTGGCTTGATAGGCAGTCTCATCTGAATGCCACGACCTGCTCAGCTGTCCAGCCACCATCACTGTTTATCTTGTTCCACCAGTCTTATAAATAAACTTTAATTAGCAATGTCTCTGGAATCAGAAACACATGAATCGTTTCCATTGGCCTGTTTTAAAAAGAGAAAGTTAAGATAAGAGGATATTCTGAAAAACAGAGCATCACGATTCTCGAGTTGTTTGTCCACATAAAAGACAGCAGGAAAAAATAACATCAAAAAATTTGGATAAATTCCATTTTATGATTTAAGTGTCCAAAGTATTTTCAAATCCAAATGTATTTAGAACAAGAAAACCTGTTTTACCCAGAAAAAAGTGATATATTCCTGGGAAATAATCACAGATAAAATCTTAAGAAAACCTTCAACCCTAAATGAAGGACAGAAAAGAATGAGTAATCCAGAAGCCAGATGGCATGGCTGATGAGAGGTTTGCCATATGGTGAAAATACGATGGTCTGGCAGTCCAACAACACCTCAGGTTTAACCTTGTTTACAGCTACACACACACACACACATACACTCACACATTTCCTCCCATAGTCTCTACAGTGCTCCACTCTGTGCAGGTGGAGACCATGGATCATGTAGTACTGTGCTTGCCCACTGTGCTCCACAGAGTTCATCCTTAACACGTGTTGCTTCCATCCATCATAGATTAAAAGAGAGAGAATATGAGAGAAGGGTTTCAAGCTGTGAGAGAAACAGAGCGATACAGAGAGAGAGAGAGAGATGTAGATGGAAGAGAAAGTGATGAAAAAGAAACAGAGAGAAAAAAAAGACAACAGGATGACTCTGTCCTCCTTCACAATCAACAGCGTGTCTAATTCTTTGTATTGACCTGTAACTGCATGCCGGCAATAGTGACACACACCAATTCCCTGAGTTTCTCCAAAGTCTGATTAGTTTTGTTTGACATATGGATAAATAAACACTACAATGAGCTAATCAGCATATGCAGAAAGAAGCACAATTCACCCGAGTATCCTCAAAATTGGATCAGTGGTATCTTAAAAATCACATCTGACAAACGCGAGCAAACCAGCAGATGGGCGGAGACTGATTTGAAGCTCCCTCCATTTCATTGTGGGGACGAAAATGTGCTAGATATTAAATTCCTCATATAGAGACGGGATGGTGGAGGCTCTGGAGCCTGAGTGAGTGCATAATTATGCCGTACGGCTTAAGCGTTTTAGGCGTTTCGCTGACATTTAATCAGAGCAATGAATAATGAAAGAACAAATACATACAGCGGCAAAGTTTGCCAGCGAAGTTGCCCAAAAGAACTTCCAAAATACTTAATTAAATTCAAATATCCAGAATTTCCAGCCGCCCTAAAGTAGTTGTTTTTAATCTGTGTCCTCAGGAAGTGAACTACTACTCCCAGGTGGAAAGTAGTCCCTGATTATAATATGTCAAGAATGAAAACCAGCAGTACTTAAAGGGGTGGTATCATGCACATTTCCAGGTCTATATTTATATTCTGGGGCTCTACTGGAATATCTTTTTTCATTATTTACATTTAAAAAACTCCTTATTTATCTTATACTGGCCCTTTTTGCAGCCACTCAGTTCAGCCTCTGTCTCAAACAGGCTGTTTTAGCTCCTGTCTCTTTAAGACCCCCGTCCTGATGAGCCCACTCTGTTCTGATTGGTTATCCTCCAGAAGCTGTGTCTCAGCCGACTTCCAGCGGCTCAGGAGGCAACGTAAACAAACAGTGGTAGCAGGATTTCACTTCTTTTTCTTGTTCTTTCCTCGAAATGGAAACTTTTCACATGTTAGAGCCAAAATCCAAATAAAAAATACGCAAACAAACCGTGGAACAACCTTAGTAACAACCTTAGCAACAACCTTAGCTTGTGGTGTTATGGTTCATAAATCTTCTCAAATCAACTATATTTTGTCATCATAGCATCAGATATCATGTAGAGAGAATGAATTAACATTAGAGCTGCAACAACTAGCTGAATCATTAATTAGTTGATCAACAGAAAATTAATCACCAACTGTTTTGAGTATAGATTAATTGTTTTGAGTCATTTTTAAGAAGAATCGTCCAGATTCTCTGATTTCAGCTTCTCAATTGTGGTATTTTTTATCTTTTTAATTTGGTATGTCTGGTACATTTAGTCTTCTATGACAGTAAAATTAATACCTCGACTGTTGGAGGTGACAAAAGACATGGACATCACCTTGGGCTTTGGAAAACAGCAATCAACATTTTTCAGCTTTTTTTTCACCAAGTAACAGACAGATTAAGGGATAATGAAAATAATTGTTAGTTGCAGCCCTTATGAAAATCAATCCAGACACTCTCTAATCTAATTTAATCTCACCAAAACCAGAAAACCTTGTTTGATATTTACTTCATCTTTCACCACATATTTAAGTACTGAATGAGAATAAATGACAGAAGTTATAATGTTAGAGATGCCACATGTGCTACAAGTTTGATGACATTCACATACATCTTTATACATACATCAATTATGGACTTTGTGTTCAGCGATGTTTGTGTGGAATACAGTAGCACAATACTATCAATACATGGCTGTGCAATAATGTTGTACCTTTTTGGTGATAGAGAAGCAGCCTTCCTTTCTCCAACACCAGAGTGAGGCTGTGATCCCTCCGTCCCTCTGCATGGAACAGTGTCCCAGAGTTCTTCAGGGTTTTAAACTTCAGAGAAATGATCTCCATGGCCGTTCGGCTCGGCAGCACGCTCAGCCTGTAGACCAGGCTGCTGCTGCCATCAAAGTTTGCCACGTCAGAAGCTACAGAACAACACAGAGTAGGTGACATTCAGTTTTGGATGTTTATAATTCATCAAACTGAAGTTTGTTGATTGTGGAGGAATTTGTCATGTGTCCATTTTTTTCAATTCTTACTGAACACCATACTGAAACAACGTCTGTTATGGCTGTGGCTGTACTCCTGCAGATTCCCCTGTGTTTCTTGTGTTTACTCCTCCTCTTTGTTTCTAGTACTCCCCTGTCTGTATGTGTGTGTCTGTGTGGGCATGGACGTGACTCCCCGTCCTCACTCCCGGCTCCCTGCTTCACCTGCCTTCAATCGACTCATCTTCTCCCTCAGTAAACACACTTGCCATCCATCATCTCATCTCCCCTCCAGCATATCAACCCCTGTTTCTTCACCCACTCTTTGCCAGTTTGTTGTTTCAACCTCAGTGGTAGTTATTTGTTTCCAGGCCAGCTTAGTCAGTAAAATCCTTGTGTTGATGTTGCTATTGAATGCTAACCTGTATTTCTTGTGAACCAGGATCATCTCATTCCTGCCTGCCATCCTGGCTGTCTGCCAGCCGCCTCCTAGCTTCCAAGCTACCCCTCAGCTTCCCTTCATTCTTGCTCACAGCCACGCACCTCCATTCCCCATCTCTCCAACTGCTGCCGCCTGGATCCCTTTCCCCATCATCACTACAGGCCCAGAACTGTCCTGCAATAAAACTTTTTCCTTAACCAACATCACAGTGTCCTTGTCCTGTGTTTGGGTCCCTCCTGAGTTCACAACAGAACAATCTGGCCAACATGGACCCACTGGACACAAACAATCTCCACCAGGTTCTCGCCAACCAAGGCCATGGCTCGTAGGTCATCACCAGTAGGTTCTCTGAGAAGATTGATATCATTCATATGTCTGTGCATTAGATGCGGAGCTGGATCCAGGACATGATTAGCCTAGCTTAGCATAAAGACTGGAAACAAAGGGAAACAGCTAGCCTTTCTCAGTCCAAAAATCTAAGATACACGTTGCAACACCTTAAAACTCACTTATGAACTATCACATATCTTGTTTAGTAAATCTGTACACAAACCGTAATGAAAAAAAGTAAAACAATTTCTGATATTAGATGTTGCCAGGTTTGGTACCATAATGCCTACACAGAAACATGCACTGTAGCTATGACTTTGTAAAGAGCCGGGCTACCTTCTGTTTTCCCCCTGCCTCCAACCTAGGCTAACCCCACCATGACTCCACCTCTGTGCCAAACACACAGACATAAGATTTATTTATTTTTCAATCTCACTCTTAGAAATAAAGCTAATCGTTTATATGACAGTTTTTGTTACACATCAAAATAAATGATGACCAATATTAGATTTTTACAAGTAAAAGATCTTTAGTCTATATTACTATATCATTGTCTTAATCATGTAAAATAATGAATATTATTAACATTTAATAATATAATAAATATAATCATGTAATTATGCCCATAAAGGCCAATTCAAAATCAAGATTCTTAACGTTTATACCTTCATCTGAGCAGACATCTCATGGTTTTTGACGTACATGAGCTAAAACTGTCACAGAAAGAACACTTACTATATCGACATCCATATATTTCCAGTCTAAGTCCAATCCGCCCAGTAGGGTTCCAGTCCAGAGGGATCAGGCGGAGGTAACGAGCTATCACCGGCTGTTCAAGTTTGTACTGGACCACAGTGTCAGCATTACTGTTACCTGAAAAAGCCTGGGACAACAGAGCAACACATTAGTTCACCTCATCTTTACTTCCAACTATCCATGTTGCACTGGATGCTGCAACAGTAAAGGTGACAGAAAACTTTGTAATAATTTGTAATAAACAGTTCCTCCAGCAAGGACACAGAATCCCTTTTTTGTACTTTGATGCTCATAATCAAGCTGTCTATTACGTGAACATATTATCTTTTAACGTCTTACGGCCAATCTAGAGGCAAAAAGTTACAATTTTTTAACTTACGCTAGATAAAAAGTAAGCTATGCAGCATTTTTAAAGGGGACCTATTATGCTTTTCCTTATAATCAATCATATATATAGTGTTACAATGTTGGATGTTCATATTAAACATGGCTAAAGTATCAAATAATGAGGTAAACGTATGTAGAAGTGAGCAAAAAGCAACGGCTTCAGATTGCTCTGAACGATCAGTTTCCAACGTTTTTTTCTATTTTCAAACCAAGCTTACATCAGGTCATGATGGATTTCTTTATATGGTCATCTGCTCCACTTACAGCGTGTAAGTTCACTGCTCCACTCTGCTAACATTATGGTGTTTTTCCATTGTTTTGGGGGTAGTCACTCTAAGCCATGACTCAAGTTGAGCTGGCACACTGTGAGTGTTTTTCCATTACACAGCAGGCAAAGTAAAATAAGTAGTTTACCTGTTGGAGGTATGCTGGTTGTCTGCAGCTCTTCATCAAACATCATCATCACTGTGGCTGTTTCTGCTTGTACTATTCCTCCCTGCATTATTCCTGACTGATCCGCTGAACAAAGAGCTCTAAATATCTTAATGTGTTGTTAGCGCTGCTAATGAAGTTCTGCTAATTCGGTGAGGAACATGTTTCATTTCCTGTAAATTCTTCACAACAAAAGTCTCCTGTCATTTAATAATTTAAATGCTATTTAATCATTTAATATGAAGCAATAAAGCAGGAAATGTGTTTTCATCGGCGGTAACTTAACACGACTCTGATACGGCTGCCCCTCAGGAGGCTTTGGGAAAGCTGGCCAGTCACAACAGAGTGGGCTCATCAGGAGGGGAACTGAGGGACTGCATAAAGGGACAGTATAAGATAAGTAAGGATTCCTTTTTGAAGTGTGAATCATGCAAAGCTACTCTAGTGGAGTCCCAGAAAAAAAATATAGAGCTGTAAATGAGCATAATAGGTCCCCTTTGATCTAAGTGTCTTCAAAAGCAGCTCTAGTCCTGGTTGGAGTTTATAGCAGAGTGTAGAGAAAAACTCTCACCAACCTTCCTGATCCTGAAACAGACTTTCTGCATTTTCAAGCTGTGAGCTCACAGAGGCCATTGATCCTAACTGCTGATAATGTCTCTCCCTCTCTATGTCCACTGATCAATAACTCTGGGACCTATTCTGTCTCCGTACCAAAAGACTAATGGCTTCTATTTTCCCAATCAGCTGCCTGTGGGAATCCAGGGGGATTCTCTGGCTGACAGGCACACACAGAGCAACACTTGCATTAACATCAATAAGGGAAAAAAAATTACCAAGCAGCATTTGTGGTTGTGTGTTGATGTGTTCAAGTGCATGTGCTGTCCTCCCTACTTGTGAAGCTGAGTGTATGACATTGCATGTGTGTGTGTGTGTGTGTGTCTGCTGAGTGTGTACTGATGTGGCTACGTGAGTGAAATTGGCTTCCCTGGTGCTGCATA
The DNA here is from genome assembly GCF_963924715.1 of Thunnus thynnus. Taxonomy (NCBI): domain Eukaryota; kingdom Metazoa; phylum Chordata; class Actinopteri; order Scombriformes; family Scombridae; genus Thunnus; species Thunnus thynnus. The sequence continues at coordinate 7,158,461 of NC_089524.1, read as the reverse complement.
ATTGTGATCTCAGTGTCATCTTCAGCGCTTTGAAGGGCTGAGCCAACTGGGCAGCAGAGCATTAAGCTCAACAAATGGCTCAGTTTCCTGCTGAAGAGGCTGAGAAGAGCCGCATCTCATTTACTTGCTGATCATCTTTTGAAATATGAGTAGCCTCTGACAAGCCATCAGTCAAAGAAGGTGAGAGAAGAAAGAGAGAGGAATGAGAACGAATCAGAGAGCAACAGTGGTGGAAGAAGTATTCAGATCCTTTACTTAAGTGTGAATGCTGAAAAGTCAAAAAAACTCCATTACAAGTAAAGGTCCAGCATTCAAAATTCTACTTTAAGCTTTCATCCTTCAAATTTTCAAGAAATCAAACCCTGTTTTTGATCGTATTTATGGCATCTTTTCTGCCACTCAACATACGTTACGTTCAGTAATTATCATTCTATATAATATTTTTATTGGTGGTTGCAGAGTCTATCATTTCCACACTGGATTCAGATTTCCTACCTAAACATGAGAAATTTACAGGAAAATGCATATATGTAATCTAGCACATATGATTGTATCAGAGCTGTATCAAGTTACAGTTAACATCCTACTGCTGCTGCTTCATGTTCAAAGTGTTCAACTGGCGAAATGCAGGGTGATATTTATCAGAAAAAGAATCAGAAACAGTTTTATTGTCAGTTAAGTAAGTTTACACATACAAGGAATTTGCCTTGGTGTGTCCTTGGTGCATAAAAGTCAAAAATATACACAAAATTAAATAATCCTAAACAATATAAAACAAGACAGAAATTTACAGTAAAAAAAATACGTAAAATATATTCTAAGTGAGAAGAGCTGCTACAGGTTTAATTTTAAATTGAAGAGAATGAAATGTACAAAATATTGACCAGGTATGTGCAAATGTACATAATGTAAACAGTATATGCAGTGTGCAAATAATAATAATAATAATATTACTATTACTATTACTTATTAAGTTGCGTAACGTGCCATGTTGGATCTAAAATCACAGATGTGCAAGTATAAGGTTATGATATTTTACGTTAATATAACATGTAATGTCCATGGGTGTGTAATGTCTGTTGGTGGGATAGAGTCCGTGTCAGTGGGGGTCCTGGACCTTGTTCATGAGGCCAGCTGCAGACGGGAAGAAACTGTTCTTGTTCTTGTTATTATGAAGCAGTCACTGGAAACACGGTGTAATTTTCACAGCGGTTATTGCTGACGGTAATCCATTATCAAAAAATGGCTTTAGTGGATCAATTTTAAATATAGGAGGGAATAATAAAACAAGAGGGAGCAACCAAAGTGAGCTGTGAACTGCAGGTGAAGACTCCTCAGAATTAACTGTGTCCTGCTGTCTGAAAAGTACTTGCACCGCGTATAGTATGAAATCAGATCACAGTTGCAATTATTATTGACTGACTTCTTTATTAAAACAATGTGGGTTTGTTTGCCTGCACTGTAAACAGATACACCAGTTTACACCACTAAACCACACGTGCTCACAGGTGTCGCCAAATCAACCATCATCCCAAGCAGTGTTGTCAGTTTTAAGTCTGTTTCACCTCTGACCACACCGAGCAGCATTGATGAGTGTGGTCGAAAAGTGAAAGTATGCCCTGTTACACCTGAAACCACACCCAACAGTGATGTCATGTGGCCCTGTGGTACACCTGTACATCACTGCAACAAGGTGAGAAGTTTAACTTAAGTTGCTCAGTTTAAGTATCAAAGTTGAAGTACTACAGAAAATTGCCCCCTGTGATTGACAGTATGACATTATCAGAGCTGGTAAAGGTGTATAGTTTTAACTAATGTAGAGAAGCCTGTGAGTTAGTTCAGGCGTACACACATGATATTGCCTCACTCTCCATATTATCCACCAAACACATCCTCCCAATTCCACGGTCTATTTTCTCTTTCTCTCTGCTATGCCAATACTGCTGCTGCTCTGCACCACATATTGCTGCCTGCTAATTCAGCCCCCCTCCCCACCCCCTTCCACACCCCCGGCATTCACCTGAAAGCTCTGGCTTGGGAGAAGATATTTATGTATCACTCTCCAATATCTCTGTGAAAATGTGGTCTGCAGGGAGTGATAAGGTTGGAGCCTAGACGCCAAACTCTATGTTCTTCTTGCTGTAGTTGTCTGACTAACTATAAAGTTAGGTTTAGTCCAGTGGTTCTCAACCTAGGGGTTGCGCCTCCCATAAATTTGAGGGTTCATGAGATGAACAGTGGGGTATAAAAGAATAAAAAAAAACTAGGTTTGAACTCCTTTTGTCCTTTTCTCTGATCTTAGTTTTTTTTTTACGAAATATAGCCAAAAAGGAATGTTTTGAAAAAAAAGATTATATAACATATAATCCTTATCTGAAAACTATTAACTATAGCCATCAAATAAATCAAAGTACAACATTTCCCTCTAATACAGTAGAAGTATAAAGTAGCATAGAACGGAAAGTACAAGTACCTCCAAATCTTTCAGTAAATGTACTCTGTTACTTTCCACCACTGGAGAGCAAAGGGTTAGAAGGAAAAGGAGAAAGATGGAGCATCAAAGCTGAGAAGTCAATGAGGAGCTGTGATGGTTACAGCTGTTCTTGCAGTCAAATGTCCTCCTTAACAGACACTAAGCTGGCCTGACTAATATATGGAGCTTTAAAATCACTGTGAAAGCTAATCTGGGTTTATCACCTTTCAAGCTGAGTGTCAAATCAACAAGTTTTTAAGCTTCAAGAAGTCATACCCTGTTTTCTCTCTTTTTAGTGATGACTCCCAGGCTTCACAGAGTTTGAATTCTTCACTGTGAGAAAATCGTACTCTGTCAAACTCAAATCAAAAGCTGTTCTCCAGGCTGCTGTTGTAACAAGCAGGGTGCACTGTCTTCTATAAAGGAGGGAAGAGATGCTTGGCTGCGTCTGAATCATATCTAATGTTGTTCAATCAACAGAGGCCTATATGGCTTCCTGTCATTCTGACACACAGTACTGAAGTTTGCTCAGTGGTGATCAGTCATTCTGCTGTCTAGTATCATTTCTTTTTACTGAAACATGGCATGGGTACTAGTTTCAAAAAATGCTATATAATGCTCGAAAATAATGATTTCTACAGTGAAAAGAAACTGGGGAACATGTGCAGACATGAAGCACTACAGAGGGAAGTCATTCGGCTGTGAGTCTACAGGGAGGACTTCATACATGAGCTGGAGTATCAGTTTCACTACAAAGTCACCACATGATCTCAGCCAGCTTTCCTGCCAATTTCTCATTCGCATTTACATTTTAAGGCTGACACTCTTATCAAGACTGGCTCACAATGACTGAGCTAGCAAGTCTTCAGCGATTTGCCCCGAGACTGTTGATGGACACCTTCTCCGCTGCAGGAATCAAAGCTGTGACTTTTTGTACACCAGGCAGCCTTTCTAACAACAGCACCAGCCTCCTGTCAGCGGAGGTTAAACTGCCTGACAGCAGCTCCACGCAGTCGACAGAGCCCTGCCCAGGTTCCTTTCATTATTCCATCCATTATTAATAGAGAGTGAAAGGCTCCTGGTGAGCGGGCTGCAGGCCGTACCAGTCCCCACAGATAATGTAAATTATGTCTATGGCAGTGAGGCCAACTGTGTTTTAACTTCAGTGAACTTGAGTTTTGAGCCCTCCAAAGCTGTATTTCTAGCTGTCAAATTATACAATATTGTGTAAAACAAATGCAAATGTGCATGTTTTAACCCCAGTAAAAACAAATGGTGTGCACTTTGCATTTTTGCAGGCCATTTTTAATGCATATCAGAGTTTTTTTTTTGGATAAATCTCCCACAGCAAGCCTTTTTTTAAATTCATCTTTAGAGATTTGAAATTTTATGAGCTTGGTAATCCATCACAGCAGAGATGTTACTGTCTTTTTGGTCATAGTGTTGTTTTTTTTTAATGTTTTGTCACAGTTACTTCAACATCATGGGGACCGTTTTTTAAACTCTCCCTCATTCTACACTTAAGGATGCTACAACAGCGGCATTATTGTACAAACTAATACAACTTACATTAAAAATCAAATTAAATTTAAACAAAAATGAAACAAGGCAACACAATTTGTGTTTTGAATCTCTGAGGGATGATAAAATGAATCATTTTGTGACCTCACTGTAATTTTCTGAATCAATAATATTTTCAACAAACTTACCCTTGTGCATTGCCCTCATCGCCAATGTGTTTAGCATTACTGACCCATCAGCTTTAAATAACCACATTTTCTTCGGCCGACTAACAAGTTGTGTTTGTATCTGTGATATTGTCTTTCAGCACATTTTTGAAAATACCTGCAACCTGCCTCCAAACCACACATTTATTAATTGGAATTGAATCCAAGTTAAAAAGTTGTCCATTAAATGCATTTGTGGTTTGGAGTCAGTATGCAGATGTTACTTTTTCACTGATGTCTGGCCCCATTTCACCAAATTTGCAACATGCAAGCTGCGATTTGCAACAGCACATCTTTTCCTCACCTGTTAATATTAACAGATTACATCAACCAAGGGAAATGCCATACTTGCAACACAGGATACACACTTTTATCTGTAATTTGCAAGTGACAGTCATTTGTGAAACATGAAACTGCCACAATTTGTGATCTGTGTGTAAGCAAATTGCTTTTGTGAAACAGGTACCTGTTTTCCAATAGCCTTTCATGCTCATGTGATGTTAGAGTAATTACCCCTGAACTGTCTTCCTGCCGATGCTGTCTCCAGTTGTGTCCCGTGTCGCTGAACATCAACAGGTAGGCCGTCAGCCAATCAGAACTGCCGTAGCGTCCCTGTGTGGCAACAGCTGTGACTTGGGTCCTCCTCCCCAAGTCCACCTCCAACCACTGGTATCTGTCTGAGATGAGGGGAGACCAACCTCCAGCCCCTGCAGAAAGGACAGAGAATCAACTTTCACTTCATACAATAATGTGTGTTTGTGTGTGTGTGTGTGATGGAGAGATAGAGATGCTGGCAGAGGTGAAAAAAAGAGAGCAGAGGATCAAGAGACAAATTGTGAAAGTGAAATGTGATTTATTACATTTTAATCTACTTGAAATTAAACTTTAAATCTGTGAATTTATAGTCTGGAGGAAGCGCTCTGTGCTAAGATTTTAAAGCCAGCCAATAATAAATCTAACAGTTTGGATATGAATGCAAAAGGCTTGTTTATATATTTGAGTGATGTGTTTAGTGGTGAGCTGTTTGCATAAGACAGGAATGCCAAAGAGAAGAGTTAAGTTACTGGGAAGGTATAGGAGCTAATGCTCTATGGCAGTCAGCACATTTAAAGGAAGCTCTGCTTTCAAGTTGAACTGTTACAAAACATAGTATAAATATAGCTTCCCCTGGCCCTGGCTTTGATTTAAGTCCACTTATTCACTCACACAGTTAAAACCCTGCAATATGGTTTGGTAATGATAAATAATAAATCCTCATAATTAACATAAGGTGGGATATATCTGAGTCACAAACACTTAAGTCTAAAAGAATTAGACTGTGCAGCACCAGGATGGTATTTAAAGTAAGTTGATGACTCTCCACAACAGGTGTCATGATGCGTCCTGCTATTTAATGTGTCTACTTAGGTTATTATGGGACCACCAAGGTGACAACACTATGATAGTGTGTCGAATATGCCATTAAATCATTTGACATCTTGTTCGTTCAGCATTTCCACAATGATATGATCTAAATCCCTGAGCTGAAGCTTTTGTCTTTTCAACAGTGATTTGCAGAACTGACGTCCAGCCGATGTTCTTTGGGGTAACGTGCTCTCTTTCTCTGTCCTGGCGACAGCTGTTGCAACAGCTGGAGAGGACATCCAGGGATGTATGAGATTATATCACACTGTGATCATATTGTAGTCTATAAAAAGTTGGTCCCAGCACTGTGGGATGTCTGTCACTGCAATGGCAAACTCGTGGAAAATATGACAAAGTAGATTTTTTTGATTTTGATACCACTGCCTGCAAATCATTTATTACTAGTACAGTGTGACATTTCAGTTCAATTTAAAATGTTTGAAAGCATTATTCCACATCAATTCTGGGATAAACTTATCAGAGGCCAATCAAAAGACAAAGGTCTTGGTTTACTAACTTCAGCAGATGATAACTACTACTTAACATCTTTTTTCATTCATATTATTCTGGTACAAGGAAAAAATATGAAAAAAATCAACCTTTAAGCTCCAGCAGCAGACACAGTACACAACTATTTATGTCAAAAGTCTAAGGATACATGATGAAGGACAGATTTCAACATATTTCTGGGCGGTTTATCACTGGCGGTGTCAGATTACGAAGCTATAAGGTAAAAATATACACATTTAAGTAACAATAAAAGAAAATTAGGAATAGGAAGAGATAACATTCCAGTACTATATCATTGATTTGGTCTGTTATGAAGAAAAAGTTAATGTGTTTCTGCAAGACTACAGTGTAAAAGATCGTTTATGTTGCATCATATCACTGCAGAGCGTATCAGTACATATTGACATGGAGACATTGTTTCAGTGATAGCAAAAATCTGAAGTAGCGGAAAGATTACAGATTAATCAGGGTTTTCACCAACTTTTAGAAACAGAGATTGATTTAAACAGACTTTCACTTGGATTTTAGGTCCTTGATCATGTTTTCCTGCTTCAAGAAGAGAACGTTCAGCAAAGTTTACAGTAAACAAGAACCTGTTGCAATGAGTAAATGACCTGATGTGCACCAAGGACCATTAAAGGTGTAGAGGTGAAAAAGGAGGAATAAATTGAACTGTTTATGCTGAAAAAAGCATTCATGAAGTAGCAATTCTATTTAATTTTCAATTTTTCCTTAAAATATTATAAATAAACACAAATACATTTCTGGATGCATTCTAATCAAAAATGATAATAGTCTCCAGTTATACATGATCTTTCTTATGTCCAGTAACTGTCCTGAGCTTAGGTTTTGAATTTAATCTTTTGGCACAGTCAACCTTTTTAAAACTGAGCTAAATGTGTGTGGTATTTGAAACTGATGGCTCAGCAAAAAGCCATGCAAGTAAACAATGGCTCAATTTGAACACAGAGAAGTCTAGAGTTTCAAAGAAACCCCACTGAGTGGTCCGGTGCTTAATAGGAAACAAGGCGGAAATACCAACCCGCCTGAACTCCATCCTTTGTCATAACCAGAGAACCAATTAGTTGGATGTGTTTTACTCAGAAAATGTTGAACCTGTTGCAGAAAGGGTCTGAGAAAGAAAAGACAGTTGTGTGGTTTGTGTCATGCACCAGGAAGAGAGAGAGAGAGAGAGAGAGAGCAGGAGAGTTGTGCCTTAATACAGTAGCTAACCTTTGCAAGGACATTGCCAAAACTCTTCCAGCTGCAATCTCATTTCTACTTTGGATGCTGCTGGCATCTGCTACTCAAAGGACTGTGTGTTTGCATGTATATGTGTGTGTGTGTGTGTGTGTGTGAGAGAGAGAGAGAGAGTGAGAGAGAGATAGAGGGACACAGAGAGAGAGTGAAGGGAGAGCCATGGCAGAACCTGATTATGAAGAAACATTGGAGGTGATGGAAAAGGCTGGAACAAGATAACAACACTTTGAATACAGAGAAGGGTATGTATGTGTGTGTGTGTGTGTGTGTGTGTGTGTGTGTGCATGGCTAAGAGAAAGTGCTGAGTCAGGCCAAAACGAATACCTGGTGCCTGAACAGCAGATGGAGGATTTCTCCCCCAACACACACATACACACACACACACACAAACGCTCACGCATGATAAAACAGCCAGCTTAAAGAGCACTTGAGATTGCGTTGCCAAGGTGATGTCACGCTGACACAAGGCCAATACAAATCAATACCACAACACTTCAGACACACAGCATGAAGTGGACACATACCTCTTCCCATTATCAATCTAACCACATCTATTATAAAGCCACTTACTTCTAAAATAGCAAATGATTATTGTAGTATCACAACCCACCGTGAACCCCATTAGGATCATGGGGCAGTGGTGGCCTAAAGGTTAGAGAAGAGAGCTTGTGACCGGGTCGCTGGTTCAATCCCCCAGACCTGCAGGATAAATCTGGGTTGGGGAAGAGAAGAAGCAGCGCTTTCCCCTCCCTCATTACCACCACTGAGGTGCCCTTGAGCAAGGCCCTTAACCCCAACTGCTCCGGTGGTTGTACTGAGCAGCTTCCAGGTATGAAAGTGTAGTTGTGTGAATGTGATCAGGGCGTTACTTAGAAAGAGAGGATTGCTTTCAGAGAAACTCCCCTGAATAAATAAATTTTAAAGAAACATTCTGTTGACAAGATGCTTCTTGATGAACCACGGTAGCAGCATCCTGCCACAGTTGGAAATGTCATTTAGTTTGGTTGAACGTAGAATATATCAGTGACTATAGAACAGTGGTCACTAAGGACGAAACACATGCGAAAGAAAAAGCACAAATATGAACAGAAATGGCCTCCAAATCAAAAAATGCAACTAATACTAAAACACATACAACAGCAGAATAGTCACCTGATTCACACACACACACCTGAATATCCCAGTCACCTATTACTCTCCCAGTAGTATATACCAGCTTATTTCCTCCAACACTTCGCTCAATAACCTTCCTTGTTATAGTGTTTGAGTTTACTGTTTCCTGCCTGCCATGTTTTGTGAACCCTGCCTATCTCTTTCGACTTGCTTACATGTTTTAATTGCCTACCTGTTGCCAACCACTGCCTGCGGTTTTGACACAGTAAACTGTTTTAAATACTGTAGCTGTTCTTTTGAGTCCAAACTCTCTAGACTACTGTTAATGAAGTCTCTTCATCTTCCATCAATACATTTCTTTTTTTGTGTTTGTGTAATAAGCATTATTGCCTCACACGGTGTGACTATAGAGTTTTAAGCTTTTTATTTCTAGGGCTGCAAATAACAATTACTGACTAATCTGCCAATCATTTTCACCATTAATTGCTTCATCTCGTTGTCTCTGACAGCAGAAAACTATGAAAAATATCCGTCCCAGTTTCCTGGACTCCAAGGTGACATTTTCAAATGTCCTGTTTTATTCAACCAACAGTCCAAAACCCAAAGATATTTAATTTACTATCATGTAATGTCAAGAAGAAGCATTTAATAACCTGGAACCTGTGAATTTTTGACATTATGGCTTGAAAAACGACTGAAACGAATGATAGATAGATTAGAGATTAATTTTCTGTTGATCGACTGATCATTGCAGCTCTACTCATTTGATGATAACATTTATGCACATTATGCACTGACAAATGTGCATATACTATATGTATGATGACAGATGACACAGGATACTTAGGCAGGATATAATGTGAGGAGTGAGTGTTCAAAACTTAATAAATGCTGTAATAATAAATATAATATCATGAATAAACTTCTAGTACCTAACTCAGGTGTCTTCATATGTCAAAATACTGCAAAATGCGGCTGTCTTGTCACTTTAAAAGCTGTGACGTGAGTTTGGGGCTCACGTAATTTGTCTAAAAAAAACAAAAATTTCATTTCATTGTTAACAAAACCAATATACACATACAAGACTCAAGAATAATGAGTGATTTGTTTCCATGCCAATTAAAAGCTGATTTGATCTGGTTTATGGAAAGAAAGAAGGTTGAATTGTGTCTGAGGTCATATTCTTTCCTCTGGCTTCGGTGTTTTTTCCTCCACCAGCTGTTTCGGTGCTCGTTAGGGCAGCAGCTAAAGGCCAGAGCTAATAAGTACCCCAGTAACAGACATGAACGCTGACAGCACAACAGGAGAGAGCAGACACCACTGACCTTTACTCATGCCCGGATTGGAGAGGAAAGTGAAGTGAAGAGCAGAAGCAAGGAGAGACTGACAGAGAGAGAGACAGAGAGAGAAATAACTTGACATCTACAGGATTGCAGAGGAGGAATTAGGAAGAGAGAGAGACAGGAAGAGAGGTAGATACCTTTGCTCATCAAAAACTAGAGAAGAAAGCAGAAAGAATCCAAATGCAAGAGTCAAAAGTGTAAACATGGACATCCATGTGGTAAAAATTGTACACTAAATCCACCATGTTTCTCACATATTACTTCTTTGATCACTAAAATAATACTGTCTGTCAACTATGTCTGTCAGTTCAGATCTAGTAAATCTTCTTTGTTTTCTCTCCATAAGTGCCTGTAATGACACCAAAGCACTCAAGAAGGTAATTGAGGTTAAAGACAGGTCAGAAGCTTTGCATCGACGCTTTGCTGGACATTCAAATTAGCACGTTACCACAATGAATTAACCAATAAGCAGACTGTGACTTTTGGGGTCAAACACATCAGAGGACTGACTTCAGGCGTAGCGGTGATCTGAGGTTGGAGAAGTGGGCTGGAAGGTCATCAATCCAGAGGAAAAGTGTGTGAATAATGCTCCTTCCCTAAACCGAGTCAAAACCATTAAAGAGTCCTTGAGCAAGACAGTTAATCTCTAAAGAGCTGTTCACTGACAAACAGCACATATTGTTTTTTTCATATTTAACCAAGACCACAATCTTTCCTCACTTTTAACCAAGTCCCTAAACAGAATTAGAAAAAAAATGTTAATCATGCTTTACTTGCAGATATTGTGTTGCAAGAGCTGAAATACATTGTAAATTTGCAAACACATGAAACATTAACATTTTGCAACTTAGGAGATACAAAAATGTAATTTGGGTGGCATTACAGTTATCCAAAAATGTATTTACTGTTGCAAATTAGTAGCATATAAATGTGATTTTTATAATGGTAATATGAGACTAATCAAAGGCTTAATTGTAAGTAATTAATTTAAATGATGTTTGTTGATGAGCTTTGTTAAATTGGTATAAAATAGTTCAAACCAGGGCTGGGTATCATTTGAAAAATGTTACATTTTTATAATTGCCTGAGTGTTTTGGTAACAATATTAAAGTAATACTTTTTTCTTTGGACAATTTACTTTGAGAAATAAGTTTTTCTGTAAAACTCTACTTTAAGTCTACCTATTTAGATTTCATAAGCAGTTTATAAACAGTTAATAAATGGCTTATAATGCACCATAATGTGATTGTAAGCAGATATAAGTGTATACTACCTCCTGTAGGCACCCATGAGTTGAGGCTGCTGTATAAACAGATAAATGAATGACAATATAGTACAACACAACTGCAATAATATAAAATGCCATCGGAGAAGTTGTAATTGTTTACCAATACTGTACATTAATAAACACTTTAAATGCCTTTATATCTTCTTACATTACAGTGTGAATAAACCATTCATTAAATGTTTGTATACAGCTTATAAATGCTAAATACAGGGACTTTAAGTGTTTTTTCTTCCAACCCTTTTCTCATTTAATAAAAGGAGTACAACAAAAGTTCTCGGATGTTAAATGTTGTCTAATTACACAGTGAACATAATCCTTTTATTTTCTTACAGAGCATATCCTGAAATTGTCCCAAAAATTTGAATAAAATCAGAAACTATCTGATCAAAGAATAAGCAAACAGTTACGAGTCTGACCAAACATTGGTTTTCAGTGTTACAGATGCTTTTCAATATGTACCAAAAAGTACTGAGGTTTGATACTCAGCCATATAAATAAGGTTAAACAAATATTTCCTGTTTTGAATTATGGATCTGAAATCATAGCAAAAGACCTTCTTCTTTTCCTAGGATGTGAAAATATTGGCTGATAGGAGACTGCACAGCTAAAATCAACAAGTTTGATTAGTACATGGTCATTTAACAATAAATCTGGCTAAATTGCTGTATTTAGTGCACAATGCTTTATCATTAAAATATATTCATCTGAAGGCTGCTGAGAAAAATGTTTTTCTACTAAAAGGTTAATCTGTGCTAATCTACTGAGGGCACATGGAGGATTTAGGTGTCCATGTTCTCATGTGCTCAAGTCTCTATGCATTCCTCTAAACAAGTAAATATGTGTCAATCATACATAGATTTCTTTGGACTAGCATGAAAGCATCAGAGGGAATAATATTTTGGCTGCCTCCCCCTGGTTCAGTACTAGGATACAGGCCAAGGATGTGTGGTGTCAGGGCTGGATTATGACTTCTTTATGGTGGCAGTGGTGGGACTCCTCACAGTTTGTGCCCATCAGAAACCACAAGTCTTTTACAAGTGTCCTTGATTTACTTTGAATAACAGCACAGTCTTAGCATCTAACTGCTTTTTAAATCAAAATATGAATCCGCATTAGTGGACCCAACTTGGAAACCTGATCACTTTTCCACTGGGACACAAATTAGCCCTCATTCATAAATTCAAATTAATCATAACATAAAAGAGGAGATTTATGCATCGCTAAATTAAAACACATTGCACCCCATGAACTAGTTCTTACAAACACATTTGTTGTCAAATACACCCAGTCACTGCCAGGTGCAACTGTTGCGTAACTGAACTAACAAAACTAACGTTAGCTTGCTAATAAACCCATTTAGGTTAAAGAGGAAAAGAGAGAATATTCAGTTTTGTCGACATATAACTGACACTTGATCAAAATGTAGTTTACTAATGATGTAAGGAATATTTTAAATAACTTTTTAAAATGTGATTATTGTTTTAATCAACAAGAAGCTATTTCACAGATTACATTGTTTAATAACAATGTAAACTGGAAGATTTTATGTTACATTTCAAAAAAATAATACAATGGCGACCTCATCAGACTAATTAACTGAGTGTAATATTCGCTCTGAAACACATTGATGGATTTTGACTGGACGATGCTACAGCTGTTACCTGATTTATATATTACTAAAGTCTTCACTCAGTAAGACAATTCTTAAACTTTAATGGGGCAACCCAATTTAGTAAATAACAATACTAGTTATAATAGTAACTATTTAAACTAGTTCAGTTATTTACTAAACTGGGTTGCACCATTACAATGACTTGTATCTAAGACCTTAGGAAAGACTTAACACACAAATGAGTGAAGGACTATGCAAATAGCCGGTCCAACATAATCTCTATACAATCCTGTTCTGTAGATCCACAGTCTGTTTTCTAAGTAATGAATAATGATGGATGAATCGCAGAGAGGCCCTTCGAGCTTTGCCTCGGTAACACCACACCCACAGCTAGACCAGCTGGAGTGACATTCAGCCATCTCCACATGGAGAATTAACCTCAGCCTTTGTCTCTCTTAATAAGACAATAAAAGAACATAACATCCAGCACATTATTTCTACCCATTCTGTTCTGTTAATTGCAATCTCCTTTAGTGTCGCATGGGAAATAGAGGCTGACACAACACTTGTCAGGGCAATGCTTCACTGGAAAGAGCAGATGTGCGCACCAAATAAATGCAGTGTTTGGTAAGCAGTGGAGCACTGTTGTTGTTTGCTGAAAGAAAGGTAAAGACACTAAAAGGGATAGGAAGAAAAAAAAAAACAAGACAAATGAGTGAAAAGACACAAGCCATAAAGGGAGAAAAAATCACCAGGAGTCAGCGGGTCTCAAAGAGAGGCAGTGAGATAGACAGACAAAGTCACAGACAGCCAAGCAGATACAGAGAGAGACAGGCGGTATTAACAGGTCAAGAATTGTAGATGTATCTGTGTGGGCTTGGGGAAATTTTAAAAAAGAGGTTAAAGCTGATTTAAGTTGGAGAGTCACAGAGTTAAAGTGGATTTTAGGTAGAGCTCAAGGTGCTTTTCTGCCAGCCTGGGAGCTAATATGCAGATATATCTAAAGAATGACTCAGTACTGGAGCAAACAAACAGCCATATTATCATTTTCAGAGACTGCCAACAAATCAAAAAAAGGGAACAAGTCCAAAATGGAGCAGTTTTAACAAGACAGGTCACTGGAGCATGTGTGTGAGGTAAGATCCATTACAAAGACCTTGAAAACATACAGCAATGAAACCAGTTTTAGAGATCTTAGCCAATTGCAGCTGAGGAAAAAGAGGACCGACCCTTGGAGACACTGGTATGGGGAATTTTCAACAAAATGGCAGGGGGTCTGTGAAGTAACAGGTCTGCTAAGTAATGGGAATCAGACTGACAGGGATTTTGTAAGGGGGAGGAAATCAGTGGAGCAGTTTGCAGAGGCATCAGCAGTGTTCACATACAGTATATGTGACAAAGCTCATAGTGGTGTGACTGAGAAACAACAAGTCATCATAGCTTACTGACAAAATTGAGTCGCAAATGAGTCACTTGAGCATTTCCTGATTTGCAACCTCCATGGTAAGGTTTAGGCAACCAACTCTGTCTCCTGGAATTTATGTTTATTTACTACTAATTTGTTTTGCCAGTTACTTTTTGAGGAACAGGGATTCGCTGCCTGGATTATGTTTAGTGAGAACATTTTTTTCAATGGAGCAAAGTGCTAATTTGCACTGACTGTGACACCGAAATTTGCATTCTGAGTCTTGCATGTGGTTAAATTTAGTTAACAAAAGCACTGTTGAGATAAAGAAAAGATTGTGGTTTAGGTTAAATGTTAATAAAGTAAACACATCCTGTCTTGTGCTTGAAGTCACTGTTGACTGTTTCAATATTTAACGAAGACAATGATCTTTCTTTAAACTTATCCCAGTGTTGTGAGTGCCTAAACATAGCCTTTAAAAAGTTTAATCATGCTTTAAGTTTAAGTGACAGATGCCATCTAGCTTGTGCAGAAATTATGACTGGAGTCCACATTTGGAAGAGTTCGGGTGGTTCAACAAAACAGAGGACTTTGCCATGTGAGATCGCTGTTCATTTCCAATCACGAGTTTCACATTTCTGACTGTGAGTCAAGACTGTTTTTTAAAATCTATGGCGACAATCATCCCCTAACCTTAAACACGTGGTTATTATTGTAACCATGACATAGTAGGTTGCCTAACCTTAAGGAAGTAGTAACTTCAACCCAAACCACATGTTTCTCACAATTTCCAAAATGACCACCAGCACACTTATTAGGGGGTCTGAACTGAGAGACTGAGACCATAATGACTTGTTGAAAAAAAATGTATTGGCTTAGAATATCTTGAGAGAAGTTGACACTTTCTGAATGGGAGTCTGTTGGACCTAGGGGATAATTTGGAGCCAGCCATCTAGTGACCGTCAGTGGTATTGCACTTAAAACATTGGCTTCAATTTCAAGCTGCAGTTGTTGGTGAGAGGCTTTTGGGTGCATTTTGTCAAGAAATCCGGGAATATTTACCCATATAATTAGATTCATGGAGAGAGTGACTACCTCCAGTTAAGAGGATTTGAGTGGAGGAGTTGTGGAATTAAACCAGATAGCGTTTTAAGGCGGTATTAAACGGCCACCTGGAGAGGCAACGGTGGCACATAAACATCACACAAAGATCAACACCTGATTCTATACTTGCCTCCACCCACATACTTAATTTCAACCTACAGCCTTCTGCTAATGTTTAAATACCCTTTTCAAATCTAAATGAGTACTTCCAGAAAATGATTATTGGGGATTGATGGAGTGTTCTGAGTCTATTTCAGAATAATCACAGCGGATTTAATGTGCAATTATCAGTATGGCCCACTGAAAAACAGAGACCGTTTAGATGTTAAATACTATCATTAACATTTGCCTATAAATGTTAAATGCTGTCATTAACATTTGGCTATAAGATTGAATGAAGTTATCTCAATGTTTTTGTGGCAGTCGAAATGGGGCTGAGTTAAAATTACTATTACAGCAGACCGCAGTCTATAAGGAGTAAAACAAGAGAGTGACAGGGCAGGATATGACTGAGAAGGGTGAAAATATAGGAATAAATGATGAAAAGAAAGAGTAAAGGTGATGAGGGAAGGAGAGAGCAAAGGGAGAAAATAGGAGAGGAGGAAAGCTAAGTAAAAAAGTCAAAGGTTTTGGAGGTTTAAAGAACAAATCAGCAAAAAGGGGGCACAGAAATAGGGAGAGTTAAACATCTGACAACTTTTTAAAAGAGGCATTCACATCCAGTCAATAGACTATTAGGGACTTTTCATCCTCTAGCTATCAAACCGCCAGTGTGATCAGTGAAATCTCCTTTGTGTGAACGCAGCACTCTATTTCAAACAAGCCACTACAGACTTCAACCACTTATCTCTGCTCACACAAATCTACATCCATGTATCCAACTCACCAGGATAAGTCTCATCAACCTTGTGAGTAGTGGTGACAGTGCTTGTCACTTAGTTTTATTCAGCTCCATTACAACAACAACATGTTCAAATAGTTCTTTGTTGACTGATTCAGTTGGATCATCAATCACGAGGTATAGAGCTGCAAATTAGAAGGGAGCTATTTCAGGCGCTCCTGGTTCTGGAAGTTAAAATCTGTTTCATTTTTTCCCCTAGACAACGTTAAGTGACAGTTGAAGCTCTTCTAAGACTTAGATCGGCATGAAACTCAGTTTCAGTACTAAAGATGAAGAACTGCGTTCAAAAATACCAGGTTCTTTGATAAAAAGTCGAAGGTCCAAGACTGTTTACATAAAAATTTCGAGGCAGAAGATAACTACGACTCCCAAGGTGCATTTCAGCGAAAGCTAAAGATTATGGTGTTGAGAAAACTGATTTTACAATCTGCAGCGTCAATCAGTTCAGTTTTAATTTCTGGGTCACTTTCGAGTGAATTCAGCAACTGTGGCACTTCATTTTGTTTACAACTTCAACAACAAAGTGTTTTCAATTCATTACCACTCTGATTTTCGCCTCTGACTGACTTCTTCTAATTGAAACTGGTGGCTACAATATAAACCTATAGGATTGTTTCATTGTCTGGGAGATTCCTTTGTTTATATTTTAAAGGACCAGTGTGTAGAATTTAGTCTGATCTATTAGCAGAAATGGAATATAATATTCATCATTATGTTTTAATTAGTGTATAATCACCTGAAACTAAGAATCATTGTGTTTTCGTTAGCTTAGAATGAGCCCTTTATATCTACATAGGGAGCGGGTCTTCTTCCACGGAGCCCGCCATGTTGCACCACCATGTTTCAGTAGTCCAGAATAGATAAACCAAAAACTGGCTCTAGAGAGGGCCTTTCATGTTTTTACGTTGAAGTAGCAGTTTGAGTTTGGTGGCACGAACATACCAGTTGTAAGACAAAGAAGGAGAAAGAAGAGGAATAACTGGCTGCTGGCGCTGGCTAACCATTTTATGTTGTGGGACGTTTGAGAACCCAAATTTTGACAAATGGAGGATCATACTTATTCTTTGGCACAAGAAAAAGCAGGGAGTGTGAATCCTCATCATCAAAGAAGCAAAAGCATCCAGAAGCAAAATGAAATCGGGACAGGTGACGGCAGAAAACAAGGATAAACATTGGCTTGGCCTTTCCCAAATGGAAATCGCTGATAAGGGACAAATGTTTTCAGAGTGACGCCGAAGTTGCCTGTTCTCTGCTGGACAGGTAATTTAGCCTATCAATCTAAATGCAATTTGTTGTTTGATAGTTTTAGCTAGAACATGGGCATAGTTACCAACAAAAGTCACCTTTTTCCCCGTGTCACTGTTGAAACATGTCTAATTGCTACCAGGATTGTGATTTTACATTTATGCGCCGAAACTAGAATTCATCTTTGTTATTTGGACCCAAATTACCCAGTGACATAACCGAGATCACCCCCCAGCTGCTGAGGATTATTGCCAATAAAGGTTTAATGTTAAGCAAAAAACTTTGTCAGCCAACAACTAACATAGCCAAACTTCACATTTTACAATCCTGGTGGAAAATTTTTATTTATTCATTTTGCTTATTATTATTAAATCAAAACTCTGTGCAGTGCCTATCAAAAGTGAAAATTATGTTGTTTACTTGCTCCATTTGTATTCAAAAAAGTGGAATGTAGTGGTTTTTCATTGCTTTTTCTACTGCGCACATAGGTGGAATCTGATGACGCACAGGGTAAAAGCCATTGCCAAAGGTTGCATTGTGTGCCCACAGCCCCCATTAATGGATATAAGTAGTACTTTTTGTTCAGATTCTATTCCAAGAGATATAAAAAACAACAATTTGGTACACTTTGGGCTCTTTGTTCATCCAAGTGAACAGAATGGAGAGGACCCATGGGCCTCTGCTGACTAACCCTTTGTAAAATTGATGTTCTTTGTTGTCTACTCTGGCATAGTCACAGACACTTGGCAAAGATTTTCCAGGTTGTTATCTATCCATGCCCAAGGTCATGCCTGTAGCTGACCTTATAATTGTTGAGCTGTTGTTGATTTATTTTGCACCTTAGGATGTTACAGATTGTATTACAGGGGTATGCGACTGTGTCATGTAGCACTTAATTTCTTGATGTTGTTTCTCCAGCTATGAGAGAGGTCCCGCAACATTGACTCCCTTGAAGGGAAAACTTTTGCAAGTCACAGCTTCAGCAGTGTCTAGCATTGGTGCTTCTAGTGGGTAATTGTGCTGTCCTAATATGTCTGATTACAAAGAGAAAAGTTGCTGATTAAAGGGGTTTTTTTTCTAAGTTTATGTTTACTGTTGTATCTCCATATATGTGATGTATAGAACATGTTCTCTATTACAGAGATGGAGCATCTGAATGTCATTGCAGAAGCCACAGAAATTCAGGGCCTTGAACAAAAGGTAAATAGTTCAACTGTCATATGTTTTTTGCATGTTTTGTGTTTTGTATATATTCGTAACTTATATTTTTTAATGTTTTTATTTCTACAGCTTACATGTCATGAGCCTTGTTGAAGAGGACATGGAGGAAAATATTTTCAATGACGCTTTGAACAGTCTGTAAGTAGTGCTTCCTAATGACATTTATTACCATTTAGTGTTGTCTTTATGGAAGTTATTGTTTTCTGAATATGTCATTCTTTACATAATTTATTGGCAGATGAAGGTTCGCCTTACTCTCATCAAAAGAATTATGGAGAGAAAGATGACAGCTCTGATGAAGAGTATCTTCCACCAATTTGTTTACGATGTGTTATCGGACGGTCTTTACTCTGCTATTGTTGCGTGGTGTCTGTTTTGTTACAAATTTTTACATATATGCATTCATGTTGTGCCTCATCAGAATGGGTGGATCATTAAAGAAAGCATCATCTATTGATCGACTTCCAGTTATTGGAATCGACATACTGTGCATGACCAGCCTGCACATGAAGACCATCCTGTTGAACCTTCTCCCTGTGATCAGGCACCTGTTTACCCAGGCTCACGGCATGTCATTTGTGAAGATGGCATCATAGGTGCCAGAGCTTCACTTCTGATCCTGCCTGTTGATAAATGTACAGGCTTTTTAAAGACAGCGTTGCCCCCTTTGAGATCAACATCATATCCGAGAGAGTGGCGAATGGATAAGTCTTGACAACATATCATAGCTGTATGGTCACATAAAAATGCCATTTTCCAGTGAAATATATATGCCAAATGCAATTATTACTTTTATTTGACTTCTAGATCTGTCCCAATGGACACAGCTTGTGGAGGTGGAATTCTCAGCCTGTAATGATGTTTGGGATGCAACCTGGGGTGTTTCTCAACGTTTTGTAGTCTGGAAACAACTACGAAAAGGTTGCCCTTTTGTTCAAATTTATGAACATGGGGATGGTGAGCAAGAACACCTTCTTCTCTATTCAGGACACTTATTGTGTAAACAAAGTAAAGGACTTCTGGGAAGAGAGGACGACTGAGGACCAAGGGAAAGATGTTGTTGTCCTAGGTATGTAACTTAAACTTTACCATGTTATATAACTATTGAAGACATTAGGCAATGGAAATGTGATTGTATGTAAGCAGCTAACTCGTATGTTTTATTTTTGGATTTTATTTTCATTACTTTTTTTCAGTGGATGGCAGAAATGACTCGCCAGGCCATTGTGCACAACACTGCAGCTACCTCATCATGGAGAATGACACCAAGGAGATAATTCATGTTGCCACCATAGACAAGTGACAGACATCCTGGAACTCTGTCATCATGGAGGAGGGTTTTATCGAGACTGTGGACAAGCTGACATCAGAGATAAAGCAGGTGAAGATCTGCACAGATGCTCATGCCCAGATCAGAGCCCTTATGAGTAAGTACTCATCTGATATAATGTATGAATACATGTGTTAGAAGATAATTAAAATATTGTAGTAATATTAAATGATTCCTTATTTTACAGATGCAGACAAAGGAAGATATGAGCCTGGCCACAAAATAGTTGCTGTAAGTTTAATAAGTGGCTCATGTTATTGCCTATATATTCATCATAAAGTGACTATATCTTACATCAGGGGTATTTAACCATCAGTGGCGGCTGGTGACTCAAGAAATTGGGGAAGACAGGAGGAAAACCAACATGGAATCTTACAACAAACTGCATCATACTATATCATTGTCCCCCTATCTGATGAAATCAGAGGGGTGGGGGGCAATTTCATATGCCAATAAAACAATTTTCTTACAAAAACAAAAACCCCTGAGTGGTGAAAAGGCTGCTTCTTTAAAGACATTAAGCATATACATATTGTTTCTAAACAAAGAAGTGCTCATTTTAATCGTGCAGTGGATCAGAATGTGTCATTTTACCAACAAAGTTAAACTCAAATTTATAGTATTGTTCTACTGTGACAGATTTATGTTCTCATCAAAAACAGACAACATATCACATGATTTACATGTGTTTCTTAGGTATTTTCTTAGTACACCGGAATACATAAAGTACCGCAAAGCTTATAATCTGATACAGGTACAGATCAGTGCTGAACACTAGACAGACTGAACACTAAAAACATTCACAGATCTTAAAGTGTAGGTTCACATCAGAAAGTATTGATGCGTGTATCAAATGCACGACTTACACACTCTTATCTATATGCACAACATATAAAATATAGTCTACAGCATGTTAACATTTGTTATTCTACTTACTTTAAGCTTATTACTAAATACAAGGCTCATCTTAAAAACCAACAATGAAGAAATTGTCATAAGCAAACAGCCAGACCTCCTGCACACTCATTCACAAATTACACAACATCAACAGGTGACTGAACAACCACTCAATTAAAAACGGGATTACAAATGAATGAGTGAGACCACACAGCTCACTGTAACTTCAACAAGCAAACTACCTACAGCACATTATATGATCTCTGCTGCATTCTTAAGGAGATAAATTCACAAAACAGCCACAGAGACATTTAACCATCAGAGATTAAATTAGCAACCAAAGAGACAGAGAGAGAAGCTGTTTTGATTTTTTCCAATGAAGAGAGAAAAATATTTTATAAATAATACTGAGATTTAGTAATGGTTTATTTCAACCATATATTATTTTTTAATATTTTGATCTCCCTCTTGCCTCGCAAAAAATAGAGGAGGAGCAACCTCTTCTGCTTCGATGGACCAGCCTCCACTGTTAACCATGTACCACTGATGGCCGAGAGTACGTAAGTTTTCATTCCAATCAAAGTCAACAAATGTTGATTTCACTGATTAGCACCTCTTCTCTGGCTGAAGGTGTGTTAATCAATTCAATCATCTCATGTAGTCTTTGATTGGGATGAAAATCTGCATACTCTCAGCCCTCTATGGAATATGGCTGAATACCTATGTCTTACATTATTATGTATGTTTTGTTTCTCTCCTCAAGTCAGCAAAGATAAAAGGACAATCCATTCTTCTCAACTGGCTGAAAGACATCATAAACCATTTTTGGTGGTGTTGTAAGACAGCTGACACTATCGAGCATTGTATATATGTTTTCTCTTAGTATGTTCATTCATTTCCATATGAAGGAAATTTTTATAGTGTTGTTTTAGGTTTTGCCGCCACTATGGGTTGGCATCATTCACCATGTCTGTGACATTCACATCTGGACTATGGGAAGCTGCCAGCATGGGCACCTGGAGGAAACACGTGGAAAGGAGTGGATCCAGAGAGAGTCCAAGTGCCACAAAGATTTAGTGGACATTGTTCTCAATAAGTGCTGACAGAAGGACATACATAAATATCTGCACTTCTGGTAAAGTGTGGAAACATGATTCACACAGATGTACATTATATAACTATTTGTGCTTATTTTTTTAATTATATATATATGTGTATATATATATATATATATATATATATATATATATATATATATATATATATATATACATATTTGTTTTTGTTCAATCAGATCAACTGCAGGCCTAGAGGCATTGCAGAATCATATTCTGATGTATGCTAGCAAGCACTATGCTTTCAGTCCCCCAGTTTATGAGGCAAGAGTTCTGTTTGTTGCTCTAGACTATAATTCCCACTGAAACAGACCAACAATGAAAACAGCTGAAGGCAAAGAAGATGTACATTTTACATTTGAAATATCCCCATTTACAGCACTGACACACACATTTTCTACAGTGTTTTGTTTGCAAGTGATTATTTATTTACATGTGCACTCAAGGTTGTCAGTTGTTATAATGAATAACTGATATTAAATGGTTGAAATTTGTATAATTACAGAAAAATGCCAGAAGACACAGCATATAAACTTATGGATACATCTCTAAGTTGCAATCAAGGAAGAGGAGAATCACAAGTGGAGGGGAGATGCCTCGAAGGAGGAGCCTTTGCCCCGATGACCCCAGAGAGCTCAGTTTGCTGCCCCCCCCATACCTGCACCAGCAACATCAGAAGTGGTGCAGACACAAGTCAGGAGAGGTCTAGGTGAGTGACACACATTTATTTGCCTTTATTATAGCATATTAACTTACCCTGTAACTCATACTCTTGGTGAAAAAGCATTATTTTCACAAAACCATATAAATACTATAAAGTAGTATATTAAATTAATGGGTAATGGCACCGGCTTCAACAGGATCAGTTTTCTATGCAGCTGCTCATTTGGAATGATCCAGATACGACTTCACTATGCCTCATCCAACAATAAATAGTTGAATCAAGGTGCTTCTCAGGCAGGACCATAGAATTAAAGAGCTGGAGCAAACTGATGATAAACTCACAGCTTTTAGTGTTTATACAGACAAATGTTTTGACAGCCTATTCTGTCTTTATCCGAGTTGATTCTGATGAAGAAGGAATAAGCTGTCAAAATGTTCGTCTGTTTGTACACTAAAAGCTGTGAGTTTATGGTTGTGTGCCAGCATTTCTCCTTTTATTGTCAAGATTGAAAAAGATGGATTTTTACATTCATTTTATGGTTCAAACTTGTAAAGTACAGCAGTCCCCTGAAATGAAAATATACATTATAACCTCAGGTGGTAATGAAAATGTACTAACACTGCAGGGAAGTACTGTTATATTTATTGTATAAATACATGTTTATATATATATATCATTGCAATAAATACAGCAAGTGTATCTGATTATCATGTTTTATTCATTAGTTATTGCACTTTAAATTCAAACGTCAATAGAACAAACATAAATACATAGAATATGAATATATAAACAAAAAATATAGAAAAGATACAGAAGAACAAGTATAATAATATATAAACTATCAAAAATGGGACAAATAAATAGCATTAGGTTTGATGCCTTGATGATGAACAGGCAAGTGTGTGAGTACTTGTGGTACTGTATGAACATGCCAGAAGGCCTGGAAGGAAACTCAGAGGCCAGATGTGAAACCAGTGAACTGTGCTTGGGGATCAGTGAATTTGTCCCTGATCTTCCAAACTCAGTGGCTGGCAATGACAAGTCAGTATCCCTGGCCTAAAGAACCATGTTGCCAATAGATAAAATATCAATAGGCTGCATAAGGGTACTCCCAGTTGTCATCCCCAGGATCCCTTATTTGGCCTAATACCATAGTGTTTTCCCAGTACTGCCTGTGAGTGCGTATAAAACCTTCTTCAAGGCAGTACTGGGAGAAGGGTGGTAGTAGGCTCACAGAGCTGTCTGGCTCCTGGCCACAGCATTTCCTCTCCCTGGTACATAGGCATATCCCTATAGTACACCATGGTACCCCTGGCACTCCAGCAAAAGGTGCGGCACTATGCCTGTGCTGATGCATCATCAAGGCATCAAAAAGTAGCCTAGGCTGCCTCTCAAGCAGTTGGGCGGGTGACTCCCTGTGCTCCTCCAGGCTCATCTCTTGAAGAAGTCTTTGAAGAAATAAAATACAGGAAAAACACAGATAAGGCTTATAAATTGCATGATATTATGTTGGCAATATGGTAATGGCACTGCAGATTAGGGTGTGTAGGCTGTCCAGCATTTCCCCAACATGTTTAAAACAATAACATGGGTTTAAATGTGTGAAAATATCACTACATGATACTGTTCCTATATAGTATTTATATAATCATTCAGTAGTGCTGCTTATGTTTCCCAGGCAATGACTCACATTACACTGTGATAACACATCAAACTACAGACTACAGTAACATTGCTACATGTAAAGCAAAGAGCTGCTATGTAAATACCACTTGGTGTTGTACTGGTATTGTTCATATCATGCAGATCAGGTAGGAATATAACAAAATAATTTTATAAATACAAACCTTCGTTACTTCTTTTCAGTCCCTTTGGAGGGCTTCCACTCTCTCCTCTTCTTCTCTTGAAACTGACGCTCTGGTAATTCCCCTCCCTCACCTGGCCCTGATTGCTCCACCATCTTTGCCTTTCCGCCCTCTTTCTCTCCCTCTCCCTCTAACCGCCGTAACGTTACGTGGTCTATCTGGTCTTTGACTCTGAAAATGGAGAAAAAAGATATGTATCCTGCTAACGCTATGTCACTATCAGACTAAATGCCTAGATTAAAGTAGCTTTTTACCATTACTTTGCTAATGTTAGCTTATATTAGCATGCAATGCAGCTAGCTAACGTTAGCAATACAATGCGGAAGAAGTAACAATAATATTTGCTATTTTACATGTAAGCTATGACCTATAGTTTTACTGGCTAACTAAATGCAATTTCTAAATCTATCTATCTAAAGGAACCTCAGCACTTGACGAATTATGGCTGCTCCATGTGGTCGTAGATGATGACATAAATTTGGGAGTAGCTACTGGCACCTGAAGGCCACTGTAGTTGTCCTACACACTTGGAAAGGGAGGGGTGAGGGGAGGAGTATTCAGTCTGTTGCAATCTGCAACCCATGGATGCCAATAAGTCCTACACACTGGTTATTTAAGTAATATTGAGACAGAAGAGTAATATTAAGAAAAATTTAAATGGGAATACAGCATCACTGTGAGTGTATTTCCAATGCCACTGCTTTCTTTTGGACTTCATGTTGCTTAAACACAGAGTGAAAACAGCAGCAGTCCAACACCAGCCCCCTCTGCCCTGGTCTCAGACCCACCACTGCTGCTCACCTGGTCAAAGGAAGACAGATGACCCCATGCTGCTACCCGAGACCCTATTTAATGGTCTGCAGTAGCACTGATGCTTGTGTTAAAGCACCCCCTGATAATCTGTAAACCTGTGTGCCCATACTGTGCCTTTTTGTGTGTGAAAGAAGGTTGCCACAGGACAGCAGATTTGAGCAGGCCTGGCCTCATTATTTTGTATTTGAAGGAGTGGCACAGTTAAGAATGTGAAAGATGACTGTTTAAGCTAAAAACTAGTGCATGTCAGCTACTGCAACTGTACCACATTTCATACTGTAAATACTATTTTCTGCCAGGGTACCACATTTTTCAGGCAATATCAGTTAATGTCATCTTGCTATTTCTTGATAAAATACAAAATTAAGTAGAACTACACTTGTGCTGAAAACAGGACAGGACAGATACCATCAAACTGCTCCTATGTGTTTTAATGAACTGACTTTTTAAAATTCTCATCCTCAACACCATATACCTTTCTGCACCATAAACTCCGGTGGAACTTTACTGAGATCATTTATCTGCTTATATTGGCTTGGTGGCTTAGAATGCAAACTGAACTCATGTGGGTCTATATTAGCTGCCTTGTTATTCTATTTAGACAGTTGCTTTTGATTGAATGTGAGGTCTTAGTAAACAGTTGCTCAACTTTGTCTAATCATGCATAGTACATGTTTAGTGCACACCTTAAAAAGTACCTCTTCTCCTCTCTAGCAGTGTCATTTACATTCATAAGGCCCTCCTCCTCCTGTTGTTGTTCATCTTCTGCATGATGATAACATCAGCTGAGACCATCAGCTTTCAGCTTAAGCTTAAGCTTGCCCTTCACACCACAGCCGTCTGTTAGAGGTCCCCTATGTCAAGGCCCCCCATTGCCAGCCTTGTGGACTTCAACAGAGTGGAGGAGAGGATTTAACACTCAACATCAGGGCATTCCCCAACATGCTAGATGTCCACTTTTTTAACCTGAATTGGACCTGGAAATATAAAATATACGCTTTGTCCATTCATTGTGCAGCCACAACCCTGAGAGTGAAGGCAGGGCCACTGATGCCTAAATGGGCATTGAGTGGCCACCATGTGTGAACAATCCTTTCCATGCCAGCTCCCATATGGGCTGACTCACCAAGATGGGACTGACTGGCAGCAGTGAGGGCCAAGGAGGCATGTGAAAGTTTTGTCGCCTGGCCACTTGGCCTCCAAAAGAGAAGTATTGGGTCCTGAGACAAATCAGATGCAAAACAGAAGAACAGACGCTTTTTCTGTTGTTCCTCCAAATAAAATCATTTATATTTGACATGTTTCAGATATTTTCTGGTTTCCGAGAAAATTAAAAATCTATCCTGAACCTGCCCTGAATAAATTCATATTGCCAAAAGACACTCCATATGCTTATGCTATACAGGATGGTGGAACTGGTCCAGCTGGGTGATTGGCTTTATGTCTCAGTGGTGCCAACAGACCCAAAAAGTGAGGACGGCCTGTCTTTTTCATTTATATCCTGCAATGTGCTGCAATGTGTTTACAGGAAAACAAAAATGTACAAGCTTTACAATCAAACTTTCTCAGAAAGCAACATTCTGCTGGCTTATCTTCTATTTGTTTCCAAATAGGTAAAAGTATTCTTACAGTGGGTGTAGAGGAAAAAGAAATCCCAGACTCCCTGATGTGCTCTGCTCTGGCACCACAGTAAGCCACTGAGCACTGCAAGTGGGGAATCTACAAACCCATCCCTACAAAAAAAGCCAGGATAGCCCTTCACAAAGCCCGCAATCAGCATCCAGTAGAGAGCTCCATCTTGAATTTTTATTGTGGTTAGTGAATCGCAACTCAAATTTATACCCCTATTGAGAGGAGGTGGCCCTGTGAAGAGTTTTTGATGTGCTAGTTTAATATAATTCCAATGTGTATCTATACAATATACAATACAGATAGTTGGCAGTAACCACTGTCCTATCTATCTATCTATCTATCTATCTATCTCTCTCTCTATCTATCTATCTATCTATCTATCTATCTATCTATCTGAGGCATCTTTCAGACTGTGTGAATCCAGCTGAGGCTTGCCTTTGATGTTTTGTGCTTTGTGTCCCGTAGAGAGTCTCTCCTGCACTAAGGGGAAAATGCACCACTGAAGCCCACAGAACAGAACACATCTCAGTGAGAAGAGGGGTATACAGTCGAGGGACATTGCATTTGCTATGGTTCAGTTCTCAGTCTGTTCCCAACATTTCTCTGGCCTGAAGGTGCTTCTTGACAATTGATGTTAACGACTGATCAAGTGTATAAAGTTTAAAGCGGCTCAAGGCTAAACTTTTTACGGACAGTCTGCACCCAGAAACCATCACTGTTTACGCTTTGAAAAGAAACTGTGAAAAATGGAAAAGGTCACGGCTGTAACGGAAAAGGGTAGGGAAGAAAGCTAACCATGGAGCTTGAGCTAACAGGACCCTCCTCTTCCATTGATTATCTATAATCAATTCAATAGGCAGATGGCCAGGGTTAGCAGGCTATCCAGCAAACCCCAATTGGGAACAGTGTTACACAGACACACAGAAATTTAACTCAAAATTACTGTAACAGAGCATTTTACATCAGGGCAGTATCATGGGGAAAGACCCTACTTATAGTAAAGAAAATAGATGGAGATTTTCTATATTTATCTTACTGTCAACAATAAGAACAAGTGTTGTGTGTGTATCCAAAGCCTAATATATTGTATTCCTCTGTGCTGTAGACCTCCGTCCAAAAACGATTAAAAACACATCAGTGAACCACGCCGTTGCGCTGGGTGGCATGTTCCTTGGCCCTGAAGAGTTTGTGCACAGTAGTTTTTTAGAAACAGCTCCAAAGACTAATAACAATCATCAGATTTTCATTCTCCAGAGAGTAGGTCCATGTATTAGCCCTTTTCCATACACATGTGCAACATGGCTTGACCCGAGTTGACTCGGCACTTCAGCCCAACACAGCAGGGATTTGCATCTCCATTACAACAGGCTACCCGCTTTAGGGTGTGTCTTTAACCAATGATGCGCTTGTCTTGTCGATGATTAAAAACAGTGCCCTCTTTAGCATTGTTCACTCAAGCTCCTAGGAAGTGCACCAGGCTGTGACTAGTGGTCAAAGTAGCAGCTGTAAAATTGTGGAAACATTTTTTTGAGTGTCACATCCCCCACAAAATGACTAATTTCACTATCAGAATTTTATCAATTCGGCCCGATAACATTTGGAAAGTCTAGAAGAGCCGCACAATTGAATCCCCATTCAAGTTAGCGGAGAGTTAGCTAGCCAGCTCGTCCCTGAATGATGACGAAGCCCATCTGACGAGGCAGGGCACACTTTGACCAGAAGAAGAGAGATGGAGATGGAGATGGTCCATCTTGGGCGCAACTATGCATGACTAGGTGCAACTTGGCGTGTTTAAGCTGGAAATGGAAATATAAAACAACATGGCATGGTTTGACTCAGCGCAGCCAAAAGTGAAATGAAAAAGGCCATAATTCAAGAGGTTGTGATATGTTGCACAACAAGATTATGAAGCACTGCACATTCCCACACATTTGCAGTGGCCCCTGCCTTACATGGAACTGCGCTCTGGGGACTGAAAATGGGATCACAATGGTGTGGCTCATTGACATGTTTTTA
This sequence comes from Thunnus thynnus, assembly GCF_963924715.1. Lineage (NCBI taxonomy): Eukaryota > Metazoa > Chordata > Actinopteri > Scombriformes > Scombridae > Thunnus > Thunnus thynnus. Next base: position 7,129,523 of record NC_089524.1, on the reverse strand, counting down.
ATAGTTTTTGGACAACAACAGGGGTCATATAGAAATAACATATATCAGGCTTTGGATTCACAACTTGTAAGTAGATTGTTGGTTTCGCTCTGCACATGAGATAAGAAAAATATAGAAAATCACCAGCTATATCCTTTAAGCCAATACACCCACATGAGAGAAGTGTGGGTGTTTGCCAGAGATGGTCCACACAGGTACTCAAGACACAGAACCACACACATGCAGTCATGGAGTTCCAAAATAAATCTTTTTGCACTGCTGGTCTTCACCAGAAAGTGGATTTCTAGAAATATTAGAGTATCCATTCAAGTAAAAAATAAACCTGATGAGTTAATAAAATCTAAAATTTAGATTTAGAAGTGTCCCATCCCTGCAAATCAAGATGCTTAATTCTGTCTTGTTTACCCAAATTAAATCCTGTTGGATGTTGTGTGCAGTCAGACAAGTAAATTCTTCAAACAAAAGATAGTCTCTTAAACTGCAGTGAGTGAGCGCTCTCTCTCCTCTCTTTCAGGAAAGCTGGATTTATCAACTATGAATGAATGTCATCACCACCTCCACTTCCTTTACACGCTAAGATGACATTTATGTCAGAGGATTTTACTGCTAATGTTAGAGCACTGCAAGTCTATATATAAGTTCTAGATAATGAAGTCACTCAAACTTTAAAAACTTACAACACTTGGGTGAGAGGCTTTCTAGTCTAGTTTGTAAATCTGGGACACTGAAACAAAGTCCTGTGCCAACTAAATTAAGTCCAGTCATGTCCTATAGGCAATCTCTGTAGCAGAATTCCACTTATTTATTTAAACTCATCTGTTCAGACAAGCATTTAGGTAGCATGTAGTATTTTATGTTTTCACTTGTGTTTTATGTCTGTTTCCCCTTGTATGTTTTATCTGTTGTTTATCTTTGTTTTATTTATTTGACTGTGAAGCACTTTGTGTCTTAAGTCTGTGAAAGGTGCTATATAAATAAAATGTACTTACTTACTTATTTATGTCCAGGGCATGTATCTGTCTTTAAATTTGTCTTAACTGCAATATTTAAGTTTGACATTTGCAATAACAGTGATAGTTCCTCACCTTCCCTCCTGTTGACCTTAGCGAAGACCGGCCCATGGCTGCTGGACAGCTGGGAGGAGCTTCTGAATGATGACGGTGGCAGATTGGACACCAGTGGGCTGTCACATACCTCTGTTAAAAAAATCACAAGGCAAAAAAGAGAAAGTTAAGGGTCAAGAATCATGTACCATTTCATTGAACCTATAGACATTATGTTACAGTGTGTTATCTTGCTGTAGTCTTGTTAAAAAGCCAAGACTGAAGGAAATAAGGAAGTTTCCTTCTAATTGAAAGGTTAATTTTGAACTTTGTTGAGTAGTTATAACAGAGATAATTGTGGGTTGGGGAAGATCACTGGTCACAAAGGGCAGGTGCAGGAATAAGACAACATGGTTTCAAAGGGAGAAGGAAATCAGCTAAGACCTTTCCATGCCTCCTACACTTTGATATTTATGAATATTAAGGACGGGAACTGGAGATCTAAGTTGAGAGTGACTCATATCTTGTAAGTATCTGTAAAACAATGCCATTGTTGCATTGTATAGAAATAGTTTTGAAACTTTTTTGAGGTTATGGATGATGTAAGATTGCACTAATGCACCAACAAACAACACTAAATGTATGGCAAATGTCTTTCAACAAGGACCCAGAGAAAGGACTTAAATTGCAAATGCAGTATCAACATAAAGTATGTTAACATTTTATCAAATGCCCCAGTATCCAGTTCAGTATTCAGTACGAGGTGCCCTGGTGCCCTAGAGGTCTGACACACTGACCATATAATTGCAACATCACAGTTTTTAAGGATAAGTCTGGTGTTATTTTATTTATAAGACCAAAACCCACAAACAAAATATACAAACATTGTATCTACAAACTGCTTATTAGTTAACTTGTGATTTACCTTATTGTTAGCCATAACATACAACTTCATGCTATAATATAAAAAAACATGCAGGCAAGTCAGATTGTTGCATTGTGTGACATACTGCATTGCTTCATTTTGATGAACACAGCAAGTATATCTATAAATATACAGTATACCACAGTCTTAGTAGTGATAGTAGTATAATTTTGCAATGTAAACCTTTATTGTATTGTTGATTGTGTACACGTTCATTTATCATTTTCCTCATCATCAGATGGTAAATTTGACAATTATAGCAACGTTATATACAGCCCATTCAAGAGGTGATCATAAACAACTTAACACTGACTAAGATTGGAGATTTGATTCAGACTCATTATTAAATTAAGTTCTGAGTTTCTCTAATCAATGTTCAGACACAACCAAAGTTGAAAAATGAGATGCTGTAAAAACATAAAATACATTAAAAAAGCACAAAATCTCCTTCATCTCTCTTTCTCTAACTTTTAAATTTTAAACACATACACCTTTGCTTGCTAAAACAACCATTTCTTCACTGAAGTCTCTGAGTCAGCCTATATCTGCCCTGCTGAAGTGTCTTTTAGCAAGAAATTGAAGATGAAGTTGTTATTCTGCAGCTGACAAAAGCAGTTATAAAACAGAAGCTGGGACTAAATTTAACATTTATCCATGGGGAGGCATTTTCCCTAGAACACTTGATTATTAACTAATTTCAGTTGGGACACTTACATCAAGGTTTTAATCATTTATTACAGCAATCTGCATTTAAGTCTTGCTGTGTGCCTCTGCTCATGTGATGCTCTGGAACAAATCTGAGCAAGCTTGACACAGACTTTCCCTGAGCTTGCTGAACATGAACACATATTAAAAGAAAACATTCAAAATTCATGAACAACTAAATCTAATACAGGATGAGGCTGAGGAGGTGAAGGGAGGTAAATTTCTGAAAGCAGGCAGCAGTGTAGCAGCGAGGATGAAGAGCTCAGCGTTATTGTACGCAGACTGAAATGTTTATATGAACCTCCTGTTGTGACAGACAAACATGATGTAGGATGTACATAACATGACTATAAAATGACTTCAGTGCCTGCTTGAACTCCTGTGAGACTCCATTAACAAATGTTCACTCATATCCATGATTACTGTGTACGTTTAATATAAAACCTTTCTGTTAATGGACATTGTTCTCCACCACTGAGAAGAGAGCCAGTTCAAATTATTCACACTCCATTCAGAAGTGCCCAGTCCTGTCTCCCTACTCTGGCTTCAGCCAAGATTACTTTGTCAACATTATTGTACTTCATTTCAAGCACAGAAGGATTTTCATTACCTGAAACTATAAACCACCGGCTTTTGACAGTTTTGAATAGTCTGTCATATCTACCCGAGCATTCTCTAATCTAACTCCTCTGCAGGCACTTCAGAGTTGGTCTGTGCATTTCCACTCATGCTCAGGTCATTTACTACACATTCAGACAGATGGACTCTACAGGAAACTCTTGGCTTTTTATATCTCTCAGCATTTTATACAGATTCCAAGAGTATTTCTTCAGGATTAGAAGTTTAGAGAAAATTTTCTCTGCTGAACTATCACCTCTTGCTAACACCTCCTCTGCTCACCTCTGATGTTTGTTAATTGGTACATGTGTCAAAGTTGGGAAACTGAAAGACTGAATTCTAATTTCCTTTTTTTATGTGTTAGTAAATTCACATATAAAATAAGAATGAATACAGAAATCAAGCCAGTCAGACCTCAAGGATTCATGGTTTTAAGGAGCCATGTTCTGACACTGCTGACGCTCAGGAACTCCTTCATAACAAAAAACCCAAGAGAAAAGAGCACATTTCACCACTTTTGTATTCAACTTGAAAATCCAAGAGTGACCACCCATAAGACTTAAAAGACACGTAAATACATAAACAGCATTGTTCTCGTATCACAATGTAGAGCCATGTCAGCCCTAGCATTATTAAGTATGATACAGGAAAATGTGGCAGACTATGGTAATGGTTTGGTTTATTGTTCATATTCAACAACTGTATATTTCTCTTTAAACATTACATGAGAGAAGGATAATGACTAATGTGTTTGGTGAACATAATGTTAGAGTCGTTAGAGCCTAAGCTTCCACGAATCCAAAAAATAGCAGTACAGAGAACATTTACATTTCCTTCATCATTTCGTAAACACAACCTGTTACTCCACAAACAAATGTAGTTAATGATGTGCTCCTTGGTCTTGGAGGTAATGCTTGGTTGCATTTTACATTAGAGCAGATAAACACATTGTGTAACCCATTCCTTATGCTTTTACTCTTGTATTTTTGGTTTTGGAAGGACTTACAAAAAAGACACTACCCTCCAAACTCTTTAAATGCCAAATATTTCTCTTGCTACAGCCCAACGCACACTGGTCAACAAGCTTGACAGCTCTGATGTGCCTAACTATGATTGCTAAGTTATCATCGAACAATTTTATTTGTGGTAGGGGTTAAGCGAATGGTCAATTACAGTAAAGAACTTCTAATTTGACAGGATGACCACAAACAAAATAAAGACTAAATAAACTTGTATAGATAGTGGAGCCTAACACCATTCATTGTGCTGCTGTTGCATCATCTTCATCCAGCGAGGCCTGAAGCTGACACACAGACACAGAGCAAGCTGCGGATAATAGTGGAGCACTGTCTGCAAAGTATAGTGGAATTAGTGTAGAGAGGTGAAATGAGCACTGTAAAAGCTCAGCGGATAATGTGCTGTGAGAGCATGGCCCTGGCAAGAAAAGCTGGATAGAAGACAGATAGAAGCTGGATAGAAAACGGTGTTTGAAAGGGCGAGGCTGAGGCTTTCGGAGGAGTTGTGACATTTAAAGATTCTCTCCACACATGTATTAAGAGTTTAAAGATACTCTGCTTGGAGCAATAATGTGGGTCCGATATGGTTTTTTCGCAAAAAAGTATAATTACCGCTTTATAAGCCATAAAATGACATCTACTCCTTCTCCCTCATTAAAAATTCCAGAATCTATGAATATGCAAATATATTCATGGTGGTGCACAATAGTGCAGCGGCTTCTCTGGCTCCCGGTTATGGTGTACAGAGTGTTAGGGACAGTTACTCACTCAACGTGAGTAAGTGTGCAGATAACATGACCAGTGCAACTAGGCCAAGAAGGCACAACCCAACTGCACTTCTGAACATTATCAACAACTCACCCACCTCACTTCCACCGACTGCAGCTAGTGGGGACATAATGCCCTGAGGCAGTGGACTGGTTTAGCAGACTACAACAGCTCAGAGGTGAGAGCAAGCAGTTCGCACAGAAGCAGAAGAGGAGTTAGTGGGCTGGTCTGTTAGCTAAGCTAAAAGCTAACGTGACCAGTCATTCCATCACTCTTTCTGGTCAACGTTTGGCCGCTGGATAACAAAATGGATCTGATCTGTCTGAGACTGAGCGTTCATCGGGAGACGAGCAACTGTTGTGTTTTTCTCCTGACGGAAACTTTGCTCAACAGCAATGTGCCAGACTTGGCTTTTCAAGTTGCTCCTCTTCCGTGCAGATCAGATTCAGCTGTCAGGAAAAACCAGAGGAAGTAGATTCTGCATATAATTATCTATAATTATAAATGATCAGTTCCTTAGATTTGTGATGTTTTGAGACTGCCCTTGGTACACTGCAGTTTCAAAGTGGAAATTCTTAGTCATGGTGTTGACTGTTTATTTTGCTCCTGGTATATCTTGTTGCATATGAAAAACACCACATGGGCATGTTAACAAGGTTAAAAACTTGAAAACTTGGTGAGGGTTTTTCAAAGTGACTGTGAGAAAATAGAGCACAAATAAAGGCAGCTTAAAGGAAAATGAAGGTAAAAGGCTGCTGAACTCGTAGCTGCTGACCGGAGCTTTGTCAGACATGATTTCAGGAAACTACAAGACATTACTAAAATGGAGCTGAAAGAAATGAACAGTTTCATTATTAAATCCTTGACTGACAGCAGAGGGGAACTCTACTGCAATATATATATTGTTTTTATATCACAGCTAATGGGTGTTATACCCCCTTCAGTGTGATATAATCACACTATACCACTGCCAGGAGTGAGATATTGCTTTAATAAAATGGTTACAAAATATTACCATATAGAAATTATACACAATCCAATGAATACAGTTTAATTAAATAACAATTACATTACAGAGAGTCATTTACAAAAAAGTAGTTCCTGGCTGCCATTGGTCGCTATGCAATGTTAGCAAACTGCTAAACTAAAATTCAAGCTAGTCAGCAATCTAACCAGAATTTATTTATTCACATTAATTTTAATGTTCCTTTTAATTGTACAACCATGGAAAAACTGTCCAATGCCACTGGGGTCCCATTGCAAAGCGTTTGCAATAACGTTAGGCCAACTAATGTTGTTAGGAGATGCATGGCTTGGTGTGGCGAGGATGCTGCTCCACTGTCTTTGGACACTGAGCTCCGGTTGCCACTAGTTCTGGAGAGATCTGTCACATTTGTGCCCGCTTATGGACATTATCTCTCATGCTTCAAGGCCCGCATCCGAAAGCTTTTGCACCATGGTACTGCAGAGACCGTGGTTGGTGGAGCTCTGTCGTCCCCGCTTGCTTACAGATTGCAGGCAACGTTTTAAAGGTAGCCATGGAGGGATAATTAAAAATAGAACTGTAAAAGGACATTAAACGTCATAGCCATAGTACACACTCATTATACCACAGCTATCTACCAATCAGAGTGCAAGATTTCAACTATCCATTTTATAATTAGAATTTTGTTTTCTTATTTCTGGAACAGAACCCAGAAGTTGAGGTTTCACTTCAGTTTTCTAAAGAAGCTGCGTGTTCAGACAGAATGCGAAATTAATTTTAGTACATTTGCTGTTTGCAGGGCAAAATGACGCAAGGTGAAAATTAGCTTCGTTCTGTCGGGGTAAAACACATCAATATCTATATACACACTTCATAAAAGCAGCTATCATATTTACTCGCCGCATCCTTTTACTACACTTTTTGTCTGTATGACATTGTTAACTACCAGCTTCCCAACTGTCCTTCCTGTAAGCCGTTGCTTACAGGTACAGGACAAAGACACAAACACAGAGACAGAAAGCCCATCTATCCATCTGCAATACTGCAATATATCATCCACTTTACCATTTTAGTGAATAACTTAGTGCCCAGAGAAACTACCATAGAGCCAGAGATGCCGAATACCGGTGAGTATCATCCATCATTTCAAACAAAAGGTAAAAGAGCAGTTTAAGTGTCCCAGACAATCAAGAGTCGACTCGATGATCAGCCTGTCTCTCTCTCTCTCTCTTCCTCAGAATGAGCAGGATAATGAGGCCCTGCAGTACTTGTTTGTGCTCCAGAGCACTAACAGCAATCGTCAAGTGAAAAACAGCTGTACTTGTTTTTTGTCTGTTTGTTTGTGTCTTTACAAACTTCTCACCCTTTACCAAAGCCAGTAGACAAAGGTTTATTATACGCTATGAGACTGTTTGACTGTGGAAACAATACTGGAAACTAAAAGGTGCTTGGAGAGCACAAGCCTCTGCCAACATTTAGCAACTTTTCCAACTTAGCAGAAACACAAAAATAAATCATGTCTAACACTGAAATTCAATCTCAAATGTATTACTTGAACTTGCAAATATACCCCACATTGCTTCTGGTGATTTCATAATGATGGATATAAACAATAACAGTCTATTTTTAGTTATTGTTTGCCCTTTTCATTGCAAATCTCAAACCTGTACTCCCTAGGTTTTTGAGATGCTGACAGACACTTAAACTAAAAGGATTTTCAAAACATGAAAATCCACCCACACTCATACAAGCAACTGTCTGGTCCCAGGTGTATCACAAGGAACAGGGTGAAGGACATGACTAAAGAAAAGTGGAGGACAGAAACTTACAAATGTCAAAGTCCACACTTTCAGCATCTTCCTACTCAAGGTTGGACTGACAGCAGGTGTTGAGCAGTGAAAGGTCTCAGCCCGAATGGTGGACATAAATTTGTCTCCTGCAGACTACAGTGTTGGCACATGTCACATGTATGATTTCACATTGTCATTTTGCACTGTATGTCAGGTCATAATTTCTCTGTGTGTCAGTCTGTCTCACTGAGCATGTCATTGCAGCAATGTCAAAAAAAAATCCTGATTATTGAGTGGGCTATACTGCTATATTGCTAAAGTGGTGTGGCTCCCCTAGAAATTGCATTTCTAAACTACAAAATTGTTTTATAGTTGGGCTAATTAACATATATCTGCCTGGATTATGTTCACAGGCAACTATTTTTAGTGAATGAAGCACTACATTTATGTACCACACTGAAATTGGAGGCAGTTGGGTTGTATGACAGGCGTACAAAACACAGGACGTTGACATCGGAGACCAAAGGTTGAGTCTTTATGGGATGTCACCACATAAAATGTTTCAGCCATGTTTTTCAGTCATCCCTATCATGCACCTCTGATGAAAAAGATACACTTCTGTTTTAATCAGTATCCTGTGTAGACACACAGATGGAGCACTAGCTGCTGTTGCTGCTCTGCTAACATGCTAACATGCTGTGTAGACACGGTTAACTAAGTGCTATCAGTGGCTAAACATAACCATAAAAAAAGGTTTAATAATGCCTATAGTCACTATGAGATATTTAACTGCAAGATCAGATATTTTGGTGAGAAAAAATAAAATACATTGTCACTAAACATTTTACATACAGTATGTTCAGTATCAACATTTATGCAACTTGCCATATACATTTATTAACAAAATGTTCTCGTTATGTTGACAGAAAATGTAATTTGAGTGTCATTATGTTTCCTTCAAAACATATTTGCTGTCACAGTTTAGTAGTATATGACTGGAATTTCTAGGAGATGGTGTTGTTAGGGATGGCAATGTCAGTTATCCCCTGACTGTTCATCTAGCAACATCACCAGGTCAAAATTTGTCCAATACCTTGTGTTTAGTGCTACTTTACATTGATTAAAACATGATGATTTTTACACTGTACAGAAATAACAACCAGTAACATACATATTATGAATAGTTAATGTCTAAATGCTCAGAACAAATAAAGACTGGATCAATTTTTAACATCTTTACTTAAATTATACTACATATGATATCATAAATCTCACCAGTGTTGACCTTTATGCTAACACTTTAATGCTCACAACATGATAAACCTTTCTGATAAAGATTTCCAAAGACCTTTATCTTGGCACTACCGTCTCACCACCTCACCTACACTTCACTACATTTAGTTCACCCCGGTTGCTGAAGATCAAAAACAAACTTTAGACCTCAACTTTTAACAGTGTCGTTTCTTTGCAATGAGCATTACAATCTCACAGGGACTCTAGTATGGCTGTAAATTCTTAGTCATGTTTCTTAATAACTGCTACATAAAGTGTTAGATTCCCTCTGTAAATACAGACAAAATTATGTTCACAAGTGAGCTGTGACTGATAACTGGTAATTATTCCCTGTTTATGACTTTCTATTGCTCTTCTTTCTCCCAAAGTTGTGAAGTATCACCTAAAAGTATTTTGTCAAGTCATCCATAATCATCACTATTTCTGGCTGTGTAAGACTTGGACGTGAAGCTTAATCGTTTGCCTGGTAAAGCAGTTTGGCTGAGACTCATGTGAATCCTGTGTCTGCTTTGGCTGCCGACTGGAGTCTGACAGTCTGACGGCTTAACTGCGACACTCTGCTGCTGGGCTGACTGCTAACAATGGGAGAAATATCTATTCCTCATTTCCAGCCCTTCATCAGTTAGTGACACAGCAGTCAGGCCAGTGATTCTGCTGACTCTCTCCATCTAAGACCTCCCTAGTTAGAAAATTACATTACATGCATAAGTAGTACAGCACTAGATAAACTGTTCTCTGCAACACGATTAACTACTTTCTTTCAGTGAAATGGTATGAAAACAATGCTGTAATTTCTTCCATGCTAACTACATTAATATCTGGCTCCATGGGAGGCAGACCTAATCAGCAGAATTAAATGATTAAAAAACAAACCAAAAAAAACTGCACTGCAATTAAAACATTCATCTAAAGTCTGTGAGGTTTAACCCTCATCACATGCCGAGTGCTGAAACAAGCAACACAAAAATAAATGCAAACAGATTAGTAATGAGAGGACAAATTCAGAATCATTCACAATGAAATATGTCAGTCTTATGCAGATTTGGGAGAACTGCTGCAGGCTTCATCACTTCCGCTAATGAACCCGGGAGGAGATGTGTGGAGTATTTGATGAGCATATCATTAATGGATCATATTTGCATTTCAAAATAGGGACAAAAAAATTGAATGGCATAGTTTTCTTTGCAGACATCCTCATTGAGAAGACATTAAGTCACTTTGTTAAAAAAGAGTGATTATGCCGTTTTTCCATTCTCCTTTGCCTCTAGCACTATTCCCTACGGGTGCAGAGGAACTGATATTTCTAAAGGATTTTTAACCAATCAAGCAAAACATTTCCCTCTTTTCTGAAAGACAAGAAAGTTTTGCATGATTTAAACCCTGGGCTACTTAAAGACATTGTAATTGGCAGTATGTGGGATAAACATCCTGTTATGGACTGTAATTGAGCTCTTATGGAAATGTAAATACCTGCAAATCAAAAATTGCAAAGATCCTAATGTCCTACTCCATCCTTCAACAATGCTCTAATAGATATTTATTATTAACAGAAATGAACCCTTCAAATATTTAATTATTAATCATTCTATATGAAGATGATTGCTAAAAGTTTGTTTGCTCGAATTGTACTTATGTTTGCTGTTGGTATTGTTAAAATATACAATACTATGGTTAAATGTGAAGGTCATTTTTGGTAACGTGCACCTCCTAACATTGTGATGTAGTAGTCAAATTTAAAAAGCTTTAATCAGCAGTTATTGAAGGGAGGAGGTTGTGTCTTTGTTAGTTATAAAGCCCTTGGATTACATTTGTTTGGATTGCACAATTTGTGTGTTGTTGTCACAGAATAATATATATATATATATATATATATATATATATATATATATGTGTGTGTGTGTGTGTGTGTGTGTATATATATATACATATATATATATATATATATATATATATATATATATATATACCACCAGCAGTGTAAAAGGAGGGATTATTGCTGCATGGAGAATGGGAATGATAAGTAAGGTGTGTAAAATCATTCATCTGGTTGAGTGAATTTGTGAGTAACCTTAAATTTTGAAATTTTGAATTTTGAGATGGATTTATTGTAAGAATCCTAAGAAGTATAAATGCGTCAAAACTATGCATCACCAATATGCACCATTTTCCTTGATCCGATTATCTGTTCTCATGGTTTTTCCTCTTATTTCTCATCTGCTATGCTGATGATATCCTACTCTATCTGTCCTTCCCACCAGACGACTCGACTGTCTCAGCACAGAGCTCAGCCTGCCTCAGCTCAGCCCCTCTAAGACTGAACTCTTGGTGATCCCAGCCAGTCCTTCTGTTCAGCACAACATTGGTCTCTCCAACAAAGTCTGCTAGAAATCTGGGCGTTGTGATTGATGACCAACTAACTTTGACTGAGCATGTTGCTTCGCACTATATAGCATCAGAAAGATCAGTTCTGCTCATCTCCTTGTACAGGCAGTGGTAATCTCTTGCCTTGACTACTGTAATGTCCTTCTGGCAGGGCTGCCACCATGCACAGTAAAACCTCTGCAAATGGCCCATTATGCAGCATTACATCTGGTCTCAAACCAGCAAAAATCAGCTCACGTCGCTCCACTTTTCATCACTCTCCACTGGCTCCCTGTTGCTGCTCACATGAAGTTAAAGTTACTAATGCTCGCTTTCAAAGTAGCTCATAGCATAGCACCTACCTATCTGAACTCCCTCATCTAGCTTTATGCGCCTTCTCGTTCTACACAATCTGCAAAAGAACGACAACTAGTCTTACTCTCACTACGAGGCAAGAAATCTCAATCGAAACTCTCTCCCTGTATGATCCCTCAGTGGTGGAACGCATTGCTGAACTCGATTCGGTCAGCAGAATCCCTTTCTGTCTTCAAAGATCACTTGAAGACCTACCTCTCTCAGTAAGTGTACTTACTGACTTTATATGCTCTTTGTCTATCTCTCAATCCTTCTTTAGCTCACTCGCTCAAAAAAAAAGTAATCTGCAAGGCACTTATATTACTTCATACACCTGCAAGCCTTGTGTCAGATGGAACGTGGATGGTGTTGAAGTACTTACTCTCAATGGCTTCTACTTGATCTACCGCACCTCCTTTGTACGTCGCTTTGGATGAAAGCATCAATGAATAAATGTAAAACTAAAATGGCAACCATGTATCTCAAACTGAAAATGTTTCCATTACACAAGATAATGTTCATCTTTACATGTACAGTCTTATAATGTGATTTTTAGAAGACTTGAGAGCAAAGTTGAATGTTTTCTAGTTAACTGGCCAGTTTTCAGAAGTCACCATTTTTGCCTAATATATCTTGTAGTGCTTGTGGTGTCAGTTGCAAAAAGCAAAACAGCAGTAAACAATCAATTGACTGTGTGTTGCAAGCTGACTGATGTTTTTAGTATTTCAGAGAAAACTGACAAGCTGTAACTGTCTATTGCAGGCACATGACATCCATTAAAATTAAAAAAAAAAAAAAGTATTAGAAAATATTCTACTATTTTGGTTTGTTATTAGTTTATTCATACAAACAAAGCAGAAATTAGATCATACCGTTAATGTCAACCTCATTATTATAATACCTGACACAATATTTCCTTTAACATTGGATTCAATTTTAACATTTTTGTGAAAAGACTTAAAATCACTGCCATCATAGTCATAGATTTTATATGTTTCATGCTGTTTCACAGATTATGATAATTGTCTTGACGGTATCTTCTGAGAAAGCACTTAACCTGTGTTACCGCAGCAGGGTTTTCTTCAAAGAAAAGGTAATTGCATTGAAAAATCTCTGTTACAGTAATTTCACCCTCCTGGCAGTACAGTAAGATTTTTCAAACGAACAGAACTTTATATTGCCGAGACTTGTGTTGCTGTGCAGCACAGAGCTGCAGCTGTGTGAAGGTGAGATGAGGAGAGTCAGGCGAATGAATCTGACATCACACACACACACAAAAGAAAAACCCACTGATGGGTGAAATGAGAGAAGGAGTTGGGACCGTCACTGCATGGCTTAAAGACGAGGGGCGACTACAATGGATGTCCACACAGGGCACTAAACTAAACTCCTCCACTTCTCTTTCTTTTGTACACTCCTCATTTCTTCTCTACCTTCACTCCTCTCGCTGCTCCCTTCTTTTCAGTATTTTTAAACTACCCACTTACTGGGCAGTCAGACTGAAAACAGCCCTGCATTACAAAAAAGCAGAGGGCTGCATTAGTAGTATGATACTTTGAGTACCAGTAAGATGATGAAATACAAACCAGGAACTCTAGTTTGAACAACAAATACATGAGTTTCAAGGTTTATCACTGCACAGTTATCATGACGGGAATTATCTTTAATGACGATTATGAGGTAAACAATAGAAAATCTACTAGGAATGTCTGCTTGCACGTATTTGATTGGGCAATGAATTGCCTTGCCAGATTACACTGTATTGTGTCCTGGCTAAACTTGAGCCAGGTTTAACTTTTTTGCTGGATCAACCTGCATTCTTTTTGCCAAATCCATCTACACTGGTACTGCAGCTGTGCAAATACAGCTTTAGCATTGGAATGAATGAGGGGACTGATTTTTTATGCAGTGTTGTTAATGTTTGAGACTAAACATGCTGGAAACATAAAACATATAATTTCCAAATATACTTTTTCTTACTTTTTGGAAGAAAAATTGGGATATTGTTTTTAGGAACTGGATATAGATTGGATTATTGTGTTACATGAAAGTAGACATATCATCCTTTTTTCTAATTTTCTGTCATTTCTATACTGTTAACTGTTGAATGTTTATGTTAAACGTGGTCAATGTTCCAAAATTTAAGGTGAACGTATGTAAAAATGCTCCCTGTAAGTCAAAAGCCAGGGCTTCAGCCTGCTCTACATGCTTCTTTTGCAAAGTTACCTCTACTTCCCCATCAAACTGACGTCAGATCGTGCCCACAAATGGCCATCTGTTCCATAGCCTTTGTTGCTAAGGTTGTTAGACAGGCTGTTTGCATTGTCCACTTGTATATTTTGGATTAGATTTCTTCTCAAAAATGTACAGATGTATTTAAGAAGTTCATGCTTCAAGTAAAGAACAAAAAAAAGATGTAAAATCTGACTATTACTGTTAGTTTAGCTTCCAAAACCAGTAGAAGCTTCCTGAATCTTGCCAACCAGAACAGAGTGGGCTTATCGGGAAGGGGGCAGGAGCAAAAACAGCCTATGCTGTTTCAGACAGAGCCTGAACTGAGGGGCTGCATAAATGCCCAGTATAAGATTATAAGGAGTTATTTAAATTGCGAATTATGCAAAGATATTCCAGTTGAGTCAGAGTCATAATATAGAAATGTGCATGCTATGTTCTCTTTAAGTAATACACATAATGTTGTTCCTAATAGCTGATGACCACAGTTCCTACTTTCCTCCTGTTTCAGAGAGTGACAGTGAATAGTGACCTCAGCAGAATGTGGCTGATTCTTGGACCGATAACAAGTCATCTGATATAATGACAGGGCGATTTGATGAATGGCTCTGTTTTTGGGGAGGCAGACATCCACTGGGGAGCCGGCCTTGGGCAAATACAAAATCCCACAGGTCACAAAGGCAGATGGATGGACTGCAGTTCTGTGTCACTTTTATCGCTTAACTACTTGTCCCTGGATTAATAAATCTAGAATTATGACTGGCAGCTCCAGGCACACACCACCAGCCACTGCCACCCTTATGTAACCTTGACTTAATCAGAGCCTCTTCATGACTCCACTTATACTAAACACATTTTCATAAATGATACTAAAGAAGAAAAGTAAGGGTGATTTATTCTCCACTACTTTGCTCTTTTCGTGTGTGGATCTCTAAGACTGTGCTGTCATGAAGCATAAAGGACAGCAGAGTTTCCAGAGAAAATGTCTCACACATTCACACCAAATTGATTTTATTCAGAGGTTTATGTTCTCTCAGGGCAAACCACCACCTCATTGAAAAGTAATAAATTCTGATGAGACAGGACTGTTCGCATATGAAACAGGGAGCTAGGCCCAAATTTAAATCAACTCCTCTCCCAGCATATTTTTTTTTACCAGCTTATTCTCGGTCTAGCTCTAGATTGGAGGAAATGAATTTCCAGCACTCTGAGAAAATAACAGCACCTTAACCCTCATCCTACCAACATATTTAACATATAAGGACTACCGACTGGGGTCCCTGGGGACCCCAAGAATAAATTACTGTAAGAAACAACCATCATAGCAAAATGTTAACTTATTTCTTCTCAAAACATCACTAGTTATCTGAATAATGCAGTCTGAAAAACAAACAAAACAAACAAAACAAAAGAAAAGCCGATTATTATTATTATTTTAGGAAAGTTACGGTTAATTTGCATATTGTGTAAAATAAAAATATATACTTTTCTTTGATACAAATTGCTGCTTTTATTCCAAGTACAATCTTTCTACAAAGCCTTCAAAATGACTGACAGAGTGCTCCCACCCCCCCAAAAATGTGATACGTCACCCACGGCAAACATGAACTGAATAAATACTTCCATCTATTTAAACTTCATAAGCAGAATTGGGTGCTTTTGACTGAGGTCCCCCAGGACCCCAATACATATTTTAGTATAATACATATAATAGTATTTTTAAAAAGCGCTGATTAAAACAGAAACAGAACACAATGATATACAAGTCATGAAAAATTGGAATGACAGAATAACGCACTTGTGAGGCATGACAAAAAGTATACCTCTGGGGTCTGCAGTCACCCCAGTCGGTAGGATTAAGGTTGAAGTTCAACATGAAGACAAAATTGTGTTTTATGTAATGTTTTAGAAAAATGCAAAAGAGATGTGTCTACCTGTACACTGCTGGTGGTAAAGTACAACCAATGGTTATTGCAAAATGAAGAAAAACAAAGACGGACAGTGTATGTGGGAGGAAGAAGGTGCTGAATGTTTTAACAGTGACATTATTAGTGATGAAGTTAATGAAGATCGTGGCTATGACGATGATATATAAGGATGGTTTGTTGACAAGTCGCCTCTTGCAGTCCAAAACCAAAAGAGACTCAGTTTACAATCATGTAAAGTCACAACAAAGCATATCACATTTGAAAACCTGGAACCTGGAGGACTACAATGGAAATAAGCCCTCAGGCTTTATTGTGTTTTCATCCTCTGTGATTTTTAGTTTATGTAATGACTGCAGCGCAGGGTTGTATGTGTTTTTTTTTTTTAAATTCATTCATTCATTCATTCAACTAGTGAGTTTTTGATGTTTGGCTTCAAAAATTACTGAAATCATTAATGGATTATCAAAATAGCTGCCAATTCATTTTCCGTTGATCATTTTCTACTTCTACATGTGGTAAATAAAAAAGATGCAACGTGTGGGTGTGGAAGATTTTAGTTGTTTAAAAGCAATTTTGATGGGGCTGGCAGCTGAGTAATGAAAGTAAAGTAATTACTAATGGAATGTGTTACTTTTGCTGTTGAGTAATGAGTAATGTAATTACTTTTACAATGAGCGATGTGTAATCAGCAATTGATAATAATTTTCAAGTAACTTGCCCAACAATGGTCCCCAATGCAAAACATATAATTTTAATAATAATAATAATAATAATAATAATAATAATAATAATAATAATAATAATAATAAACTTTATTTATAGCACCTGTCAAAACAAAGTCACAAAGTTCTACAAGACAGCATAAAATGGTAGAGAAACAAAGGTAAAAATAATTTTAACATTTAACAGTTAAAGGTTGTACAACATTGGGAAGAAAATATAGAAGCAAAAGGAGCTACATGTGAAGAAGAGTAAAATACGAAAAATAAAAGAATATAAAATAATTAAAATAATCAACAAAATAAGAATTAAGAGAATGACTTAGGCTTTAAGAAGTGACTTAAAAGATGAAAGTGAATTCAGACCACAAGCCCTGTAAAAGTACACTTAGATAGAAATATGTTTTTAAGGGATTTAAAAGAGGATAAGGAGCTCGCCAGTGTGATCTTCTCAGGGAAGTTATTCCAGAGAGTGGGGACCCTAAC
Source organism: Thunnus thynnus (assembly GCF_963924715.1). Classification (NCBI taxonomy): domain Eukaryota; kingdom Metazoa; phylum Chordata; class Actinopteri; order Scombriformes; family Scombridae; genus Thunnus; species Thunnus thynnus. The sequence continues at coordinate 7,112,300 of NC_089524.1, read as the reverse complement.
AGAAAAGGCCCAGTGACCCTTGGTCTTCAGCCAAGATTGTGGAATGGCTAGCAGAACCTTGGCTGAGGACCTCAGGTTGTGACCAGGCACATATGATCTGAGATGTACACGAGTATGAGTTTGGAGCGGGCCTTAAAAGTTATCAGTAATTTCTTAAAATCAATTCTAAAAATTATGAAGAGAGAAAGAGAAGCTAAAATAGCAGTAATGTCTCTTTTTTGGCTTTGGTGAGGAGTCTATCTGCTGCATTTTGGACAAGCAGTAATCTATGTAGACTCTGTTGGCTCAGACATGTGTAGATTGAGTTACATATAATATACATTATATATAATAGTCTAAATGAGAGTAAATAAAAGCATGTATGACAGTCTCTAGATTTCTACTGGATAATATTGAACTAATCTTGGCGAGTCTCCTGAGGTGCAAAAAACAAGACTGGACAACTGTGTTAACATGCTTGTTCAGGCTTGTTCAGGCTAAGGCCTACGGTGGTTAGCAAAGATGACACCAAGATTTTTGCAGTTTTGGGCTATACTGTGGGACAGAGAGCCCTGATGTTTTGAAGTATAAGCATTAACTGTGCCAGGGCCAATAATAATTACCTCAGTCTTATCAATATTTAGCTGGAGGAAATTTTGGGCCATCCAGCATTTGAGGTCAAGGATACAGTCGTTGAGTGTATTAATTTGCCAAAAATCATTGGGGTTAAAAGAGAGGTACAGCTGAGTGTCATCTGCATAGGAATGGAAGCTCACATTATGCCAACAGATGACATGCCCCAGGGGTAACATGGAGAGAGAGAACAAGAGTGGTCCCAGGACAGACCCCTGCGGTACCCCGCAGGTCATCTTCAGAGGATGACTGTGACTTTCCAATGGCTACATTGAAAGATCTATCTTGTAAGTAAGAATAAAACCACTTTAAAACTGAACCAGAGATGCCAACCCAGTGTTTGAGATGTTCCAACAAAATAGAATGATCAACAGTGTTCAGTGCAGCACTTAGATCTAACAGAACTAAAACTGAAGACTTTCCAGCATCAGCAGAAACCAGCAGATCATTCATCACATTAAGGGGTGCAGCTTCTGTAATGTGGTTTGCCCTAAACCCGGACTGAAATGTCTCAGAGTTTGTTTCTGTTTAAAAAAGCAATCAATTTTTCAGCAACAACTTTTTCTAGAACCTCAGAAAGAAAGAGAAGTTTGGAAATTGGTCTGAAATTATCCAGGGGGTTAGGGTCTAAAGAGGATTTTTTTCAGAAGGCGTTGAACAATTGCATTTTTAAAATAAGCAGGGACAATAGTGACATGTTAATTGTGGAGAGAATATAGGGGGTGACTGATCCATATACTTCTTTTAGAAATTTCACAGGCAGGATGTCGTGAGCACACAAAGAGGGCTTCATATTATTAATCACCTCACTGAGTGTCAATAGATATTGAGTATCAAAGGACTCAAAGAAGGCAGTAGCTTTAAAAGAAATTGTTGAGTCCTTTGCAGGAGGGGGAATGTGCATTCTCATGCTAGAGACTTTGTTGACAAAGAAGGTTAAAAATTCTTCACATTTCTCAGGGGAGGAGTCCATACTGACACTTGGAGGAGCCTCTGTGGCATGGTTAATTACATTGAACAAAACCCTGGAGTTGTGTCAGTTCTTTTCAATTAGGTCTGAAAAATACAGTGCTCTGGCATTTTAACCTCTGCATTAAAATTTCTCATAGAATTTGTTAAAATGTCAAGGTGCATGGTTAGTTTAGAGGTTTCCCACTTCTGCACATAGTGTTTCTGCTCTGAAACACTATGTGAAAGGACAAGATTAAGGGTGTTGTGAGTAGGCCCTGTGACAATTCTACTTAAATTAAAAGATTCAACAGTGTTTGAAAAGGATTATCAGGACAGCAAATGTGTATGTTAAAATCTCCCACAATCAGAACTCTATCATAGTTTGGCATTACAATAGAGAGGAGTTCAGAGAACTGTTCAAGAAAGCCAGACACAGATTTAGGGGGTCTGCGGATTAAAATGCACATAGTTTTAAGGTTCCCTCCAATAGTTATAGAATTCTTGAGCTTGTCAATTTAGAAACTCTTGGAGATATGGATGTCTTATGCAAAAAGTTCTATCGACAAACACAAACTTGATCGACCAAGGAGATAGCAGTTACGATTTGATGGTGTATACCCATTGAGATACCACAGCAAGTGGTTCAACCCTGAAGGAAAAGGGTTGAACCACTCTCAGTTATTCAGGCCGTGCCCAAGCGACCTTGTCCCTTGTCACAACATCAATGTAAGATTGTTTACTTTAGCGCTGTCTCTATGGCAACAATCATAAAGCTGTCTGTCTCTCACTGCCTGCCTGTCTATATGAAACTTCACAATAGTGAAACACGATGACTCAAAAGATGAAAAGTCACCCAAGGAGATGAGTGAGCACTTGAAGCTAACAAATTCAAGTTAACCTCCTTTACCAGATAACCTGAGACAGTTGAAAAAGGAGACATTGGGGGGTGATAAATCTATCAGGGACATTAAGCCAGGTTTCTGGTATCATAAAAAGTCAATTTTGTTAAAGATGATAAAATCCTGGCAAATAAAAGATATGTTGGAGAGGGACCTTATATTAAGTAAAGTGGCCAAAAGTAGGAGTTGGATTTAAAATAACTAAGTTACATGTGTTTCTATGATTTGCAGGGGCTACAATGGTTTTGTAAAACCATTTGAAATACGCATGTTAGAAACATGGCTATTAACACAGGGAGCATGAAACCTACTATCAGCTGAAACATGTATATAAAAAAGGTCCCTAGGTTGGGTGGGGTCATACTGATATGCAGGTCCGTGGGTCTCAATAATACATTCAATAGGCCTAAAACTGGATAGGCCAAGCGCACTGCAATAGGTGTAGTTTACAGCAGAACCAAAACTGAGAGCACTCGGCCCCTGTGGACGTCAGTTAGTGACGGGGCTGTCCGCACGAGTGCGGATGCTGAATGTTGTTGTCAATAGCACAGACATGGGAGTCGGAGAGGATGGAATAAAACACATTTGCAGATGACATTTGTGAACCTGCTTGATTTGGATGGAGTCCATCACGCTTAAAAATAGAGGCGTGTTCCCAGAACAGATTAAAATTGCCAATAAAACCAAATTGTAAACGGCACCACTGCGACTGAAGCCAGGTGCGAAGCTGCAAAAGTCTTCTAAAATGACCACTGCCATGGCGAAAAATGGGGAGTGGGCTGGAGATAAAAACTTCCTTCTCACTGAGTTTTAGGATATTAAAAAGACGCATAAAATCACATTTTAAAAGCTCTGACTGCTGCCATGGAATGTCATTAGTGCCAACATGAATGACAACTTTCTTAACTGACATATATAGATATACTGACACAGCAAACTAGGAAGTTCTGCCAGAATGTCATTTACCTTGGCACCTGGAAAGCAGTGTGTTTCTGCCCTGCTGGACCTGTTGTCCCTGATAATGGAGTCACCCACAATCACAGTAGGCTGTGGAGCAGGTCAAGTAGAAGAGCGCCCTCAACTATCATGCACCAGGTGGATGCTACCATTGGCCGGTTCAGAGTTGGCAGAGTGTCTGGACACTTCAGCAACCTACGGCATGAGAATGAGGTTTCCTTTTGGGATCTGGGGTGGTAAGTAGTAGCCAATGGGGAGCGCTCTGCTCCTGGATGCAACGGACCAGTCAGTGGAGGGAAGTCTTTCTTGTCCAGGATGTCAAATCCATTTGCTGGCAGGTCAGGGGGAGCAGCTGATGAGGAGGGAGGACAGCCAGCTGGAACAGGATGTACCAGAGATGGTGGAGAGGTCAGATTTTCCAGAACTTGAAATTGATTCCCAAGCTGAGTTACCTCCCATAAGAGTGGCTGGAGACAGTATTTACCCTGGCTGAGCTTACTGCTCTTAACCTGGACCCAAGGCTCTGAGATGGATGGAGTTGAGCAAACTTGGGTCTTAGGTTTTGCTCCAAGGTGGAGCCGCACATCCTCCCTCATGGGAGAGAGGCCCTTAAGAGTCCCTCTCCCTGAATTCAGCCTTCAGTCGTGCAATGTCTATCTCCAAATGTGCAAAGGTAGGATGGCAATCCACACACACAGCCATAGTTGTTGTCAGGACCAGGATTTAGCCACCTGGTTACAACAAACCTGGTTAAAATCCTCACTAAAACTGACCCCTTAGCCTAGCCCCAGGCTAAAAACAAACCTAGTTAGGCTTAGCAGGAGTTGAGGTAGTCCAGAGAAGTAAGGGGAAAATCAAGCAAGCGATCAAGCAATGAAATTAGCATAAAGTGTGTAGAAGTTCTAAAAGTAGAAGATTGTTTAAAAACAACCTAAAAACCACAAATAAGCCCTTAAAAACCACGGAGGGTTAAACTAAAACATAAAAGTACATGTAAGAAATGGTGTGGTCATGGCTAACTGGAACCACGGTTATGACTTGATTAGTATTAGTCTCCAGGGAGTTAATGTAAGTCCATGCAATGTCCTCCTAAGTTATGGAAACATGTTTGTCTGTGTTTATCTGTGTACTTTAGGCTTAGGTTAAAGTTAGGTTTAGGGTAGCCCCATATGTGACCTCGGCTCGGTCACACAGGCTCCTCAACGCAAGCCTAATAGTAAACCTAAACACAAATGTTTTTTTTTTTTTAGCTGTTATCTGGCAGCAATCCCTAGATAAGAACATGTTTGTTTTGTACATGTTTGTAGTTCTATTTCTGAAAAGCTGGGCACAGTTTGTGGAAATACTGGATTTAAACTTTGGTCTCGCCTCGGGCAAAGATGTTCTCATCCCAGGCAGACAGTAAACACACGTGCAATCACTAAAAAATACCTTGGAAGATGCAAACTGCTGTTGGATAACAGCAAAAAGAAATGTACTTTGTATACCCATAAGGTTTGCGCTGAGAAGCCTGTGTGACTGGATCAGAAGTCTAAGTATAACCATGTGTGTGCTTGAGAGAGAGAGAGACATATATCAAAGAGAGAAAGACAGAATCACTAAAGATGATGAGTGTGACAGTGACAGAGATCTCTTGTCCTTCATGTACAAAAGATGATGAAGGATATGATAGTTCCTCACTGAGCTGAAACATTTTCATTGCTTAGGAAGCATAATCTGGGCAGAAAACAGGTCTTTAAGTGGATGATAAAGGATCTAACTGATACACACCTGATGTGAAACATAAAGGACAAGGAATTGATACAGTAAAATTGCAGGTTTTGTGATTTGTCTCTTGCTCTCAGGCTCCATGCACTGAGGAAATTGTTGTGTCTGAGCCAAAACAGATAATGTATTTATCTGAATTTGGGTCAATGTCAGTCAATACTATCAATACTCCTTTTTTTTTTTTTTTTTTTAACAGCCGTTGTCTCTCCAAACAATCAATACAGTTGAGAAGCCACAATGCCTATCAATGCGTACATCCCTCCTCTCTCTCCTCCATTATCCATCCATCTTTCCATTCAACCATCGATTTCACAACTCAGATCTCTTTGTGCTGATTAACAATATACGTGTGAAAACTTTCTGATCCATCAGGCTTATTAGTGATGTTTTTTTTTTATCAGTCTGCCTACAGTGGTGTCACGTAAAAGGCTGATCTCGCTCCAAGGGACACTTCTTGTTGAGAGGTAAATTCTCTTATTCCTTAAAATCAGTTCTGTCACACAACTATTTATCAAGCAACTTTTTCAGTGACTTCACTTTCTAAATCTTCCCTTTACCCAAGAAGTCACTTCTTAGAATATTTTCTTAAACCTTATCTGAATGTAAAACTGGAGCCAAAACACCAAGAAGCATCAGCAGCAGCAGCATCCTCCTGTGCAGCTCTCCCACATCTCCATGGATAGACCACAGTCTCCCTCCCTCTCTCTCTCTCTCTCTCTCTCTCTCATGAGAACACATCAAACACCAATAGCTAAAATAAGAACGCAACTTGTGGGATTCACTATCTCTTAAAACTTGACAGCCAAAAATCCCCCAGAGGATGTGTGTTCCCTTTCAACAACAAGCCCCTGCAGTGCCAACTGTTTAATTCACTAAATTCACGGCATAAACAGCGTGATCTGGGCTACTTCTTCCCAAAAATGCAGAAACAAGTTCCAGAACAGATCAAAATTAGCTTGAAGCTACTGTCTTAACTTCCTTCTTTTATTCTGTAAAAAATAAGAGCTCTTACAAATAAATTATTAGGAAAAGGCTTGAGCTGCAACAATCAGTCAATCTGCAACTATTTGATAATCAATTGAGTGATTTTTTAGCAACGTTACCAAATATTCTCTGTTTCCAGCTTCTGTAATGGGAAGATGAGTAATCCTACAAGGATTTGCTGCTTTTCTTTTTTATAAAATTGTTGACGAATATCCTTTGGATTTTGTCTGTTTATAGGACAAAACAGAACATTTGACGGCATCACTTTGGACTTCATAGACTAAAACATTAATCAATTAATCGAGAAAATATTAGGCAGATTAATTGATAGTGTTAGTTTTTAGCTCCTCTTGATTAATCAACTTATTTAAAAACAGTAAATAGACTTATTTATTAGCCTATACCTTTAATTAATGCTTGTGTTTTATTCTTTTTTTCTTTGTAAAGAGCTGATACATCACTATATAGACACTTAAAATAGTTTCATCAACAGCCATACTGTACGTGTCTTCATCCAGCCAAGCACGCAATATGCCCCCCCATTGTTATCCCATACAGCTGAGAGTTATCTTAATGCAATAATAACCATGGGGGTCCCTTTCAACAAAACAACTCTGTACAACAGCCTGCGCTCCTTCCCCAGGCAGCGCCGGAAGCGCACGGAGCCGCTCACCTTCTGCACCTGTCCCACAGGAGCCGAGCAGCAGCGAGGCGATCAGCGCAGTAATCCCAGCGAGTCTTTTACTCCCCAGAGGCATGTTGAAGCGACAGGATGCTGCAGAGTATAATCCCGCCTGTCGGAGGACAGACAGTCCGTCCTCCTCCTCCTCTTCTCCTCGCCTCTCCTGTTTGCTGCTTTCCTCTCCTCTCCTCCAGCTCCGCTCCGGTGCGCTGCGCTGCGCTGCAGTAGCCCTGCTGCCACAGTGTGGAGGGGCCGGCCGGTACCCGGTGGGGAGGAGGAGGATGCTCTCACGCCGCCTGCCCTCCGTCAAGTGATGGAGAGAGGAGAAGGAGCAAGGAAAACAGGAGGGAGGGCTTTTACTAGACTGTCGCAGGTCCGAGTCCAGCGCACCGCCCCCCTCACTGAGATCCTGGAGACGCACGGAGTTCCTACACTGATTTAGTTTTATTACAGCACAGTGAGAGCATGTGGCTGACTGCTGTTGCGAAGTTGTAATTCTTCCCTGCATGGGACCAGAGATGCCGCGGATAAACTCTTATATCCAGCTTTTCTTTGAGGCATCAAATGAAATAGTTTGAATAGATATGGTGGCCGCGCACCAGATAATTTGCGTCTGAAAATATACATTATTTTAACTGGTAGCTGTGATGCCTCATGAGGATCACCACTGATACTGGAGTCAAGATCCCCTCCAGACATGACACCTGCTTTGTATAATAATTTCCGCTCTATAAGGTTTTTCCACAAAAAAGTTAAATAACTTAGTTAAAAACATCTATACCTCCTCTGTCACTGAAAACATAAACTTTGGATATGCGAGACTGTCCATAATTGACAGCTATTTTCAATAATCGTTTTACTCATTTTTAAGGAAAAATGCCAAACATTTGCGGGTTGCAGCTTCTCAAATGTGAGGATTTGAAGCATTTATGTATCATGCATGATAGTAAACTGAATCTCTGGATTTTGGACTGTTGATCTGACAAAACAAGACATTTGAAGACATCACTCTGGGATCTAAAAAATGATTGGAGGCATTTTTCAATATTTTCTGACCTTTTATAGACAAAACGTTTATTCAATTAATCAGTAATAACAAATGTTCCTTAGTTGTAGCCCTAGTTTCCAAATCACACACATAATTGATTTCCATAGGAGTTGTGATGTCACAAAATCACACTTGTATGTGCACGTCTTAAACCCACATTTAAGGAGAACACAGAGAAACTTCCCCCCTTCAGCAGTAAACTCTGCACAAACATGTTCTTCATGATGAAAGTCAAACATCCAAGTGAAGTAACAATAAGTAAAACACGTTCAGCCTTTTGGAGCTCATCATCAATCATCGTTTTGTTTGTACAATCAGTTTTGTTTGATATTTGTTTGAAAAGCTGTGGTCACTTGTGTGCATGCAAATATATTTGTATCTAAATTTGATTTAATTCTGATATACTTGAAGGGCATTAATAAAATAATGCCTTAAAAAGAGCCGTAATAAAAACCATGACACAGAACAAACAGACCTCTCAGACACTAATTTTTGCTAAAGTTTAGTACCAAGGTCCTAAAAACAAAAATCATTTATTAGACATTAATGATCTTTGCTAAGCAAAGAGTCTGTATTGAAAAGCAGACTGAATAGATATTCATCTCAATGAGAAGTCAGCAGTGCATGCACTGTAGTTCCTCCTTTTCCTTCCTGAAATTCACTTTTAAAATCAGATTTTCCCCACAAATAACATCTTTACTGAAGAGAATCTTGGCTGCATCATTTCTAGGGAAGTACATTTTTAAATATTATTCCTCCAATTTTTCTTCCTTCATAGAAAATTCATAGTAAAGAGAGATGAGAAAGCTGATCGAAGGACTCAGAGAGCACAGGCTGGATGTGACCTGCAGATCTCAGAGCTACAATGCACTTCAGCCAAATAAAGACTATTTTTGACAACTGAAGAAACTGTCGCCTCTCAGCGCACACACTGAGTCAATCCTCAGATCGATGAATATTCTAGTCTGACACACCTAATCAGTCATTTGATGTGGTAGACAGAGGTGAAATGCAAATTACGTTGTTTGGCACAAAGAACTAAAAACACTTTTATAATTATTCATGTTGTTTTCTACATATATTCACAGAGAGAACTCAAACACAAGAGAACCTTAAATTCAACATGAGATGTCCATAATCAATTAGTTCTGCATTTGTCTTCCAGGGTTACAAAGAGACATAGTCAACTTTAAACAAACACCCACAAATGTCAGTCATTCACAGATACCTCTGGAAACACAAAGCCAAATATACCGCTGACCTTCAAGCCGGAGAGAAAGAGCAGTGGAGCTTTTGTTGTTCACTATGAATCTGTGGGAGCGGCAGTAGCTTAGCCTCGCTAGTGTTCACCCACACAACCTTTGATCCTTGCTCTCAACTGCGCGCTGTTTCTCATGAAGGTCATGTGTTGCTGGCTGCTAGCACAATCTCTCTTTGATGAGGGTCTTTTCAGAGGTGGGCACAGTAATAAAGAAATTAATATCATTCTTGTGTAACGACTCAGATATGATGTGTTTTTCACCAACATATCACATCCTGGATCACAGGCCCCAATAGAAAACTGCAACTATATAATAGCTGCTTCACTGGCAGTGTCACAGGGAATATATATATATATATATATATATATATATATATATATATATATATATATATAAGATAAATATTCTAACTGCCAGGCACATGTAAGTCCATAAACACTTTTGTGGGACGACATGTATGAATCTTTTCGAGCATACCTTCACCTTAACAAGTATTTATACCTGCAAGTTTTCTGATCTGGCACTTCTATTGGTGGGAAAACCACAAAACAGGTCATTTGCCTGTGTCTTAAAGCCAAAATTACTAATTTAAGTGTTTTCTGACACCTCTATGGTTGAGGTTAGGTTCAGTTTAATAATGGGTTACAGGAAAGAAGTGGTAGAAAAAGCTTTTTTTTTTCTTTTTTAATATAAACTTTTAGCAATCGAGTCATGCTGTTGTTTTTTTGGTGAGGAGTGTCTCAATATGGTTTTGTGTATTAAACACAAGAGGACCCAACTAACAGCAGTAATAGTTGCTCCTCTGAATGACCACTACCTTTGAAGTGGTGTATGTGTTAAAGTAATGAGGGAGGGGGGAGTTCATGTTTTGAAGCAATAGTGAAATAAGTGCAGTCTCAGCTCACCTAAATAAAATAGCATAATGTGGGCAAAGTAAAGAAATTTACATATAATTTGCATATGTATGAACCTACAGGTGCAAAGAGGCTTATTTTGGCGTAAATCCACTCTGCATGGCTCCGTGTACCTGCTCTACTGTACCCCCTGAAATGAACACTAACAAGACTTCAGCGCTGAGCAAGAATGAGCCGCACACCACCCGCTTCATTTCCCCACTGATACAGTGTACTGCCAACGCTGATGAAGCTGCTGTATGATCATATTCAACAAAGCATGCACGGTAAGGAATGATAACTGGCAGCAGAAATGAGAGGCGGCACGTGTTCATATGCAGTAAAGGAGGGACAGCAGAGAGGTGATAGATGAGAAGAAGCACTGCGATGTGAGACAGCAGGTAATATCAACATACAGTATAGGAGGGACAGGGTCTTACACACACACACACACACACACATATACTACGACTATTACCTCTCAGTGCCTCACCAACTGACAGCACATAAAGGAATCAGTGGGCTATGTAAAGGCAATATTTGCTGTCTAAAAACAGAAAAGGAGGAAGATGTGCACAACCACAGTAGATATATTCCAAAAATACAAAACTGATAAATATCTACTGAATTCATTGGCTTCCAGAAATTCTTATTTCACTCCTTAGGTGCACTGCAAGAGTAGTTTATTAGTAGTTCTTCACCTTAATGTTCATTGTTAAGGGGATGAGTTCATGAGTTCACCAGTGCCGCATAGCAAGCACCACACTGGTAACACTTTCTATTCCAACTCAGTAATAACAAACTGATAAGGGGGTAATCTCTTTGGAACAACAGAATATAGGGTTAATACCATGACATAACCTTATAATATCTTGGTAATAACAATACCATGGTATGATAAGGGTTTATTTTCTGTAATAGGGTAATAGTAGTGCAAAAACAGATGAATAATCCTGCATAAAACATCTAAATAAGGCTCTAAATAATCTAAGTAATAAAACATGGCAGCTTATTAACCTAGAAACACCCTCAATAGGAAACATACAAAACAACAAGAAGCAAAAATGAAAAAATCTATAAAAATACTATAAAAACTTGAAGAAAGACACCTGATCATCCTTGACAACATGCGTGATCCCTGTGTGAAAGGTTTTATGGTCCATTCAGAGTCCTGTGGTTAAGGAGTTCCACATATCGATCCCCCAAATAGAGCAAGATGTCTGTCCAAAGGAGATTTTACAAAAGGACACCTTAAAAGGCACTGAGCCAGAAAACCTGAAGTTTCAATTTAAGCACCTTAGGAGCCTGGTTATGTCTGACCAGTATCCCTGCGAATTATGTTCATACTTTTCACTTCCTGTCACAAACCAACAGTTAAAGCTTCCTTTTTTTCAACCATAACCACAAATGTTTCCTAACCTTTACACAACTCAGAGTTTATTTAACATTAACACAGTCTTTTCCACGCCTTAACAACAAAAGGAAATTAAATTTGGGAAGTACGATTACTCACTTTTTTGCCAATAATGAAACGAGAAGATCGATTACAGGGAATATAATTCAGGGTTTTGCAAAATCTTTCTGTCTGGTGACAGGAATGAATTATGTCAGCATCGATCTGATCATGTTCAATAAACACAGGATGAGATCTTATTATCCATTGTGGCTGGATTGTGGTGGATGGATGACACAAAAAAAGTTTTCAGGTGGACACACTCCTTCCTTGACGTTTTGTTGATTAGCCCACAACATCTCTGGAGGATTCGATAGCAAATTCTGGTGTCCTAGAGTCAACCCCTACTGTGTCTTCCTAACCTGTTGGTAAGTTATTTCAAGGCCTCGCAAGTGTCCCGACTCCCCCTTCCTGCTGCCTCTGAAGCAGCCTCCAGGCCTGTCGCAGGTTCTGGCCTTTGATCCCCAAGTCTCATATGAGTCTGGTGGTAGAAGTTGACACAAGTATATTAAGAAATTAGATGATATGATCAAAACCTAGAGAAGAAGTTATTCACTGCCCTCTGCCCCTGGTTAAAAATGTCAAGTCTGTTTCACCTGTAATCACACGTAACAGTGATATCGGGATGTACCTTGAAGTGCACTTCTACATCCCTGCAGCAAGGAAAGAAAGACTTTCTGCTGTTGCTACACTGCTTTTTTTATTATCAGCATTTAGCTTCTTGAGAACATGGCAGTGGTTTGATCTTTTCAGCTTCCTATCAAACATTTTCATCGCGTGATGACGTATCCTCATCCTTGGAGGCTTGATTATTGTGGAAGACCAAGAAATTGCACAATAACTTAAATTTGAAAAAATTCATGAAAAAAGGAAAAGTAGTTGCAGCGTGAATCATAAACAGTCTGTGATGAGTGTAAACATACAATAAATAAAAATAAAACATTGACAGAGGAAATCTTACAGGGCTTCGGGGTTAATTAGTCGTTAATGCTCTCTCCTCATCTCTCTCCGCCTGTCTGTCTCGATCTGTTTTTATCCGTCTTCACTTACCAGTGTTGGTCCCTCAAGGACTTTGCTCTTCCTCTGCCTATAAAACACTTGTGAGGCGGAGAAAACACCTCGGAAAACGCAGACAAACTCTCCTTCAATACGACATTGTGTCATAGAGGGGAACATAATGTCGCCCTCATCAACCTCCTCCTCCTGTGAAAAGCGAAATTGAAAATTGGATTGATGCTATTTGTCCTCTTGATTATTTGTTGCCGTATCTGAAAGATCTGTTGAAATTGCCTTACAATTGCACAGAATGTGAAACCATTCTGCAGCGGAGGTGTGAGGAAAGTAATTTCTCGCACATTGTGCAATTGCTTCTTCTCATCTCAGCCGGCTGACTTGTTCCCTCATCTTTTAAATGTTACCATGAAAATATCTCCCGCTCTACTATGAATACAAACATTTTTTTTTCTTACTGTTATACTTATTGTTTCTCCTGTTTCAAATGCAGCTTTTAATTAAGAAATAAACTCAAAATGTTAAAGGAAACTGATTTTTAAATAGTTGAAAGGAATACAAACCAGTGCAGTTACAGGAAAGTCAGTCATTTGCAAAAAAAAAACAGCATTTCTGTGATGAAAAGTGTTTGACCAATTTTAAAACAGTCCACTCTCTATAAGCTCAGCTGGTTCGCTCTCCTTTGGGCGAACTGAGTGCAGAGATTAGCCCTGGTGACAGGAGGAGGCAGGCTGCAGCTTGATCTGAAGGTGTAGAGACAGTAAGTGGTGCCGGTGCTCACATCAGATCTGTGATCACGTCTGAATTAACACATTTGTACGGGTTTTTGTTCTGCAGATTGGAGTTTTAGTCATGCTAACGTTCTCAGAGGCAGAGCTGCTCTGGAGGGAGAGAGTCAAACCTCAATAAAAAAAAGGCAAAGAAGTGAAGGCTTCCTGGTGTGGTAATAAGTCCCAGTGAAAAATACAAGACGGCAGAGAGGTAATATCATGATACAGCTGAATGTAAAAAGACATATTTCTCTTGCAATAGTTGTTGAGTGTTTAATGGATTCCTGTGTTTAACAAGGAGACGTTCTGTTTCCCATTTAATGTGTGGAAATGTTTATCTCATTTAATGAAGGAGGCTGGATCAAGTTGTTGGTGATTTCTTGACTCACGTTACTGAAACTCTTCCTGTTTCTGCACAGAGGTCAGAGGTCAGAGGTCAGGTAGGCAACAGAGCAGCAGTCCTGGAACTGACAAAGATTCAAGAAGCTTTATTCAGATCTTCATAACAATAAATAAATAAATAAAACTTTATTTGCATAGCACACTTGTCACAAAGTAACAAAGTGCTTTACAGGGATGCAAACAATAAAAAGCAAATAAAAACTATAAAAATCATAAAACACAAGAACGATGAAAATAAAGTAAAAAAGTGAAAGAAAAGAGAGAATCGTAAAGGGAGAGTGTTTTGAAAGAAGTTGAAGGTGAGGGTCATAACTTAAAGCTCCACCACCGTCACCTCCTCCTGATGTGGTATTTCATATTTTAACTAAGATTTTAACTAAGATTTAAAGTTCACGTTAGCTCCTTCAAACAGCAGTACTTTCTTTCCACCAAATCTAAAAGTTTAACCATTTGTTATAAATGGTCATTCCTTGACATGTGTGTCTCTGACTGAAACAAAACACTACCCTATTGTCACCTTATAAAATATTTGTGGTGAACGTGTTAGAAAACAGTTGCCTATTTCCACATCTAGCAGATATGGAGCAACATTAGCATTCACTAGGAGCCACCTGACAGATGTAAATCCAATATTCACCCTCTTTGGAGCTCCATTTTGTTCTCGACTAACTCCTGGGGGAAATATCTGGCTCTTTAGCTGCTAAATACTCCGCTATGTTCACTAATTTTGTCTGTCTGCTGTTTGGTGTGGGGCAGGTAGTGCACTACTAAAGCTTCTTTGCCGATAGCAGCTGCCTACGTCCAGAAAACTAAACTGATGAGAGCAGTGAGAGTGAACCAAAACAGTAAAGTTACAGGCATTAAAACCAAAACAGTGAGCTGAAAGACACTTCTTAGAGCTGTGGGAATTTGATAAAAAAAATTCTGAATAGTGCAGCTTTAATTTTAAGTGCTCTTGAAAGATGTTTTTTCCAAATTTAGTGCACTTAATTTCTTTGATTTCTCAATATAGTTTGAATACGGTCTTTGTCTCCAAATCGATGTCAGCAGCAGGAATAAGGATCGACTGTTAGAATCCATTCCTGTCTTACCTGCCGTTAGCTCTAGTTAGCATATTGTGCAAATGAGCCTCGGCAGTCTGTGAAAATAATTGCCTCATTTATCCAGACATCCGCTTCACTTTGATATTGAAATCTTTTTTTGGACATTAATATGTAAACAGATGCATGCACACACATTTAAACTCCCCTGTGCAATCACACACACACACACACACACATACACACTGAGAGATGTGCACACACAAACACACACAGGATTCCTTCAACAGCACAATACGCTGCTCTCTAACATTAATCCAGTCAAAGTTACCACTAGATTTCAGACCAGTGCGTCCAGTCCAGTGATGTCAGCTCCCCCACTGGGCCTCGCCTGATAACATCCCTTCAATAGAGGAGAAGAGTAGAAAGATGCTCTTTTTTGTGAATCAGGCAACAAGAGGTAACTTTTTAATGGAGTACATGTCACCCTGCTGTTCATCATGAGTGTTATGAAAGAGGAAAAGATGGGTGGGGTTGGTGGTTTCAGGCGGGTGGGGGGGGGGGATGACACATTCATGCAGGTTTGGGTTTAAAAATCTGGAGAGACAAGGAATTTTTGCTGAAGCATACAGTTTGCATCAATTTCAATTATGTCTCTTATCTCTAGTTTGAGAGCGTATAGTTTTAGCGGGCTCATTTACATTTCGTTTTTCACTCTGAATTTCGGAACATATTTGATATGGAGTTAGCGAGAATGTAATATTCATGGCTGAACATTTGAACACAGCACATTTAACTCAGGAATTTTCAGCAGTTACGTGTCAGTTGATTCACTGTCTGAATATTGATAGAAAATGGAGGTTATTTCACCCCGGTGTCTTTTATGGTCGGGTTCAGCTGATATGAGATGATGAAATTTCATATCAGCTTATAATGGTGACCGTGCCTATCATCATAATTGGACTTGCTCAGGGGCAAATAGTGAGAGCGTGTGGTTGCGCTGGACTGCTCCCAGGTGTAATTGTATGTAACTCGGGCTGAAAAGGTAAAGGTGAAGCTTCCTCGTACAAATAAAATTATCTTAAAGTGAAGATAACATCTTCTAATCAACATTTGTCAATTTTTTCCAGTTTGCTCACATTCTACTACAGCAAATCAACTGGCAGTGTCAGCTGATGGGAATAATTTGAGATTTCAGTGTGTACCTATCCAGCCACTATTCCTGATATGATGGTTTAATTTGCTGCTAAATGAAATCAATCATTTGGCTTTGCAGCTGCTCCTGAGTCTCTCTCCTGAGCCTCGTTTTTTTTTTTCTGTGTGCTTCTATTTATTTCGTAAACCAAACGGAGCCAGCAAAGTGATCAATGCACTCTTCCTCTAACTTTCGATACATAGCATCTGCTGCTGGATTCTCTGGGATTTTGGCAGGCCATTTGGCTGGAAAAAAAATATTCAGTGTCTCAATTGCTGCAAGCTCTTGGAAGAACTTCAACATGCCTTAGTTGTATTATTCATCCATTTTCCAAAACTACTTACTCTTGTCCAGGGTCACATGGAGTTGGAGGCCTATCCCAGCATGCACTCGGTGGAAGGAGGAGATATACATGCACACCTATGGGCAGTCAGTTATTATTTATTATCATTATTTTATTGATGTCCAGTAATCCAGGTGTAAGCTTCTGGGAAATTGTATAACATTTTGGCCAGAACGGCTGTGAAGGTTTAGTCAGCAGGCGGAGAGCTGCTTCACGTCTCTGCCCAGTCACCCTTGTAATGAAAACAAACACAGCCTCAAGCTGTTACTTATGAGACTGGATTTATAAAGCAAGGTCAGACACGAAAACAGAAAACAACGGTCTATAAAAGTGATATCAGTATTCATGTTTCCTCTGGCTCATGTGTCTAATATTACAGGTTTACAAACAACACCTCTCTTAATCCTATTTGTTCATCTTCCAGGGCTTCTCCTGATCTTCTCCTCAGCTTCATTCATTATTGGCTTATCTATTATTATTATCATCATTATCGTATTATTATCTACTATAATGAATCATTTTAAAGTAAAACTCATTATTTTGGATGAGGCCATAAGCCTCCTGTGGCTGACAGACAGAAACATTGTTGGGTTGATTCACGACCTGACAGCACGACTCTGCATGCGTGAGATCATCATCTCTGTTAATATCATTACAAACACTCATCGTCTGATAACCCCACACACACACACACACACACACACACACACACACACACACACACACACACACACAAAACAGCTGTTTGTGCAAAAATCCCAGCGATAATAAGCAGCTCTTCAATTACCCTCCTGAATCTGAATGTTTCACTCTCCCCCTCCAGAGACGGTTAATGGCGCTGATATGACTTTAAGCCCTTTCAAGGATTACTACAAACACCAGTTTTCTTTCTGTTAAGCTGGTATTAATTCCATATTTAAGTACCTGTGTTATACTACTGTAATAACTGTATGCAGGCTGTTTCTATGCAATCAGAGAGGCATAACATCCATTTAACCACAGTAAGATAATATCCTCACAGTAACTGTCACATTCCTGGCTTTCACACTGTCTTTTTTATTCATTTCACCTACTTCATTAAAGGATTGTTTAAAGGAAATTCATCAGCATCTATCCTCCGTGTGGCTGGAAAGCAGCAGCTCTGCTTGAGTTACACTGATCGTTAAAGGGACAGAAGAACAATTGTATGTCTCACAAATCATCAGTAATTAACTGTTGGCATCATGGTGTTTCCAATCAGAGATTTGTTAAATAGACAAATTACCTGCCTTTATTTGTCTAAGTTTGTTAGTTTAAGTAATGAATTTTTGTAGTCATGCTACCAGTGTGGCTCGAGGGATGGCAATGTCGGTCCTCACCGAAATAACTGTCAATCAATTTTTAAAAAATGAACTAATTAATCGCACAATTTGCTGTGATTAATTGCTTACTTTCTTCTTAAGCTTGTAATGATGGACATTAAAATGTAAACTGAATTAATGTAGAATCAACACCAAAGGAGTGAATTCAAATATTATTGTTGAATAGTGTCTTTTTAACTTTGAACTGAGATTCTCTGTTAACAACAGATTTCTAATAAAACCATCAAGGCCATTGACTGTCAGCTTGAAAGGCATATTTCTTATATGCACTGTCAGAAATATTAACAAAACCCATGCCTTTAAAGTGCCAATTGAATTTTAAAACCATCAAGGCCAACAAATTAAGATATCAGCTTAGAAATATAAATGATAATTAGCAACAATAAATGTGTCCCATGTGTGCCAGTTTAATTTCAACAAAGGTCTACAATAGTCCATGCAAATATGAAAAAAGTACAAGGAAAGCTTGTAATTCACACATGGAAGACAGAGAGAGAGAGAGTTCAAAGGGAGCCCTTTTCCCTTGCCAAAATGTAGCCTAAGTTTGGAGCATTATGAAGCCCCCTTACCGACGAGCTACCATGACATATTTGGTACCAATGGATGCATTAAGTTGTCTAGTTTTATATAGTACCAGTATCTCACTCTAGCTCTAAAACTGAGCCCTCTACAGTCTCTGGAAGACAATAATGTGTTAATTGCATTAATTATTTTTAATGCATTAAATATTTTGAGGGTGTTAATTTTGACAGCACTAATCTCTTGGTACAGATATTCATGTCCCCCTCTGGATGAATTGTATTAACTTTGGTGATCCCTTGACCTTCCATCTAGAGTCATCATCAGGTTAAAATTTAAATTTATCCGGTTCTTTGGTTCGTGACCAAATACCTGCAAACTAATGACATTTCCAGCCTCAGCTGCACTTTCTGTTTAGTGTTAATTAGCAAATGTAAGCATGCAATTCATGTTACAACCTGGCCTAAGGGAAACCCTGGGGAAATGTAAAAATGAGACTCCCTTCTTCCCAGCTCCCAAGAACCCACCAGTAACGAGAATTACAGCAATTTTGTTTATTTCACACAGTTGTTTAAGGACAAAACAACAGACAAATGGAACTAAATTAATCAACCTAGAAGAACTTACTCAAAACAAAAGTAAAAAAAACCCCAACACATCTCTTACCTAAAACTCCTAGCTTAGAAAAAAAGAAGAACAGTGATTAAACAAAATTGCTACCAAGCCCCACAGATCCAGAGGCCTTTAAAAACCTCTAGTTTTCAGGCTGGAACCAATCAGCTACCTGGAACCACACACAATCACACAATCACACTCGCAGCCAGTCAGTTGATTTCACTCATCCGCATCCCAGTATGCCAAGCACACAGGAGCCGTTTAGCTAAAACATGCAGAGTACGCCAACTGGTTGGGTTGGACTGAGGTCGAATCCCATTCCCACAGCAAACAAACCGCTCCAGAGTTGGTTTGGGACTGGACAGAGACCACTTCCTCAAAGGGTCTCGGTGCGGTTGTTTTGGTCCACACCTGAGTATGATTGCTGTTTTCAGATCAAGGAGGAAAACAAACCACAGTTCGATTCACTTGGACTAAACAAGACAGGTTTGAAAACGCCTTTAGTAAATCAGAAGCTATATACACACAGATTATGGGCACCACTTTTAAATAAAACCTCAAATAATATGCATTTTTACAATTCTATCTACCTAAAGTCTGTCTACCCAACTTGCTATATATAATCCAGTTTGCTGGATTTGTATCTACTTGCAGCAAACCAATATGTAAACTGTTACTAGTATATTTATTTAAGTTTAATTTGCAATATGAAGCTGGCTCTCACCCCTCAGAGCAAGAGTGTTATGTAAGGTGGTACAGTATATTCTCAGCAAGATGCATGAAGATAGTCAGAAATTCAGGTGGATACACAAACACACCCACACAAGCTGACAGAAAGACAGATGCCCAGACAGACATGTCAAGGGAGGATAAATATAGGTCTCGCATCCCGAGCAGATGGAGGCTGACAGGGTTTGACATGAACCCACATGACATTGGCGCTGCAGGACTCTGCTCATTTGTCAGCCGCAGCCTGGGCTGAACATCACTGGCAAACCTGAGGGGACGATAAGGAGGTCCCACGACCACAGAGAGGCTGCTTCTGCTGGTCAGCATCCCACCAACAGCTCCAGTCTCATCTAATCTTTCCCGCTGTTGAGCAGAAGTTTGGGGAGCAAATAGATAAAAAGTCAGGGTGAAGATGATGAAGAGGTTCTGGTGTTAACTCAGACCCACTTTGTGATTTAGGGTGACAAAAGTGTATTTTTAAATATAAGTAATGAATCTCACTTGTCAGGGTCAGGGTTAAGGGTTGGATGACACTTCTGTAACCACATGTAGATGACGACATTTTTTATATTTATCTCTTTTCTTGAGTTTAAGTTGGTTCAAGGTTTGTATAAAACAAATTTGACTAGTTGAGGTGCTTGTTGTCTCAATGAGACTACAGCTGATATTAAAGAATGAGGGATATGTCCGGGGTATGTGTTTTAATTACCTTGAGTCAAATAATGTTAAAAGAAATAAACCAAAAGAGAAGCAGCAAGGTTTTCTGTTGCTGTTACAAATGATTTTTCGGTGCTCCAAAAGTAATGAGAACTGCAACTTTAAAATGAACAAACCATAAGAGTTTGCTTTTCACAAAACCTTAAGCATAGGTTATTTTTAGTGTTTTATCAGATGTCCAGTGCTCCAATGCCTTCACCACTTTCCAAGCGGAATATGAACTCAACCACACAATGCGTCCTCCAAAAGTTGAATGTTGTAAAGGCACAAACAGCCTAACAGTACATAACTAATGCTATGTGGGCTTTTTGAAAAAAGGGGGAAAAACATCTTGTATTTGGCTATACAGGGCTACATGCTCTGGTCAGCATACCAAGAAAGTTGACATCTCCTAGCAGCGCCGGCTTTTTGATATCAGTTAACGCTCACTCAGAGGCCCGCAGCTAAGACTATGTCTACATTAAACTAGCTAAATTCTAAAATTCACTTGATGTATGAGCCAAAAAAGTTTTAGTTTCCAGGTTTTACTTCCCAGAGTGCCGTCCACTGAATATGCACAGTAGTGTTTCTCCAGCTCGGTCCATAGACTTTACATTGGGATGACGTCACAGACTTCGCTTTTCTAGGCTTGATGAAAGTTTTGCAAATATAAAACCTTCATGGATCAAAAACTCATAATACGAAGAGTAATAATTGATCCTATTTGCAGTTGAAGGTGTCCTGTCAACACTTTTACAGGCGTCTCTTTTATAATGGTGGTTTATGGGGAAAATGCTTTTTGAGCCACAGGGGATTTTTTTGCTGCAATACCACGAGTGACCACTGGGCAAATTTGGCAGCAAGGCTGAGCGGTGGCATGTATCCAGGTCTTCTTCTATATAATATGCTCTGTCCACATTAAAACGCCAAAACGGGTAATTCTCCTCCTACTGGGCATGTGTGGAGGACAGATGAGCATGTCAGCCACAAAAACCAGCAAAGAAGAAACAATATACTATTTTCGTTTGCTGGCATTTTGTTTATTGCAAGCAGATTACAACAATTTCAGTGAGAGAAAGGTGGTAGATAGCTATGTTTAACTCTGAACAAGCTACCAAAGTAGACAATAAAGAAAACAACACTTGCATGCGGCCATCCGCCGTTGTGTTTCTTCTTCTTCCTCTTCCAATGAAATGCCTCCCTACCATCTGCTCTGTCTCCACCAAGTCAGCATTTCTACAAAGCTCCACCAAGCTGGTGTTTTCAGATTTACACACTCTTGAGGCCGTTTTGGAGAAGCTCATTTTTCAAGGGAGAAAAATGCCATTTTAGTCTAGACGGAAGGCTTAGTGTGGACATGGTCTTAGACGTTTCCACTATAAATCCAAAAACACTCCATTGTTTTAGGCTTGGGGCCACATTCTCAAAAATGTACATTTCAAAACCAGCAGATGAAGTACAGTATCCATATATTTACCACTTGAATTGTGTGAATAAAAATGTAATTTGGTTGAACTGGCCCTTTAATCATAAAGAACAGTGAATGTTGGAGCGTTAAATGTTTTCCTCAGTTATAAGGAGAAAGGAGTGTAACTGAAATTGAATCTACCTTGACATACTGCACCATCCCCCTGCCCTCCAAAGGATCCCAATTGAGATTTACTATAAAGTCCCATTTCTGCCGAGAGAAAAGATTTCTATATTCCAGTGATCTCTCTATTTTTAAGGTGATGGATGGTTTGTTGGTGTTTACTCAGGCAAGGGAGAGAGAGCTAGAGGGGTCATGAAGCAGCGTTTGCCTCCTTTTTTGAGTCTGCGAGCTACTGTATGCTTTTGGTTTTCAGAGACGGTTGTCGGCACCGCCGGGACGAAGAATGCGGATTGATCAGAGGCAGGAAATGGACTGTGTTAAATTGAAACAGACTGAAAAATTCTCCTATAATTATAACTGTGTTCAATTAGCCTTAACATGATTGCTGAAGGGACCAGGTGCTATGTGGTTCAAGTAAGAGCAGCTCAAGCGTGACAGTTGTTTCAGCACATAGATTTCACTTAAAGAAGCGTGTTTAACGACACCAAGGTATCAGAGGAAAAACACTGGAGCTCGAAGCTGAACAGCGAGTCTGTCTCTAGCAAACCTGGACTTGTAGCTATTGAAAGCACAGGCTTCAAATGTATAAGACTGTTCAAATTTCACTCCAGTAAGTGTTTCACTCGGTTGACACTGATCTTTAGTGAGTGAGCAAGAGGAACACATGTACTGCGCTGCTGTTTGAGCAGCGAGGATGAGGTGAAGCTCTTCAGAAAGCTGTGTGGTGTTGAGAGTGTTGTGGAGCGTGATATTAGGGCCACGCTTTCCCTCCAAGAGGCCTCCGAGCTGTAACGACCTGCGACCGTCACCAGTCCGGGAGCGATGACGGACAGGGTCTTTCAGCCAGAGCAAAACATAGAAAGTAAGTGGAGTGATAGAGCTGCTGTCCAAACAGACAGCCTTTATTATGAATTATGCTCATATTAAACAATTCTGCATTATTCTGATTTACACTCACTGGCATACCTTCAGTGTCGATGAAGGAAAAGTATCAACATCAATCTACCTGACCATGGTGGCAAGGGGAGCTCTTAGCCTCTCTTTATCGCTGGGCGTGTTGGTTTCAATTAAGGACTTTGTGGTTGTTGCTCTTCTCACACTGTGGTGAGCAGAGCAACAGAGGGAGCTTTTTCTGGATATTTAGCAGTGTGCAGAATCCTTGTTTGTTTTCATGATGACACTAATAAACCATAACGCTGATGAGGTTATCAGCTGCCCAAAATTCATAGAGACAGACTGAAAGAGGATCGTTCCAAACTGATGCACCATTAAACATGACATCATCAGACAAAAATCAATCTTTAACTAATCAATGTAAATAAATCATTTTCATTAACTTCAATGTAATTCAACTTTAAGTGGCTATAAATTCTATTTTTATTATAACAATGCATGAAATGACAATGTGTAATATGTCGGGCATGGCTCATAGTGATCAGTGACTCTGCAGGCTTTACAGAGCTTTATAGTGAGTTTCAGTCATTGTTTGGTTGTCTGCTGGATGTGGAAATGAGCAACTGTTTGCTAAAAAGTTCAACATATCAACTTGAAAGCTGATGATATGTCATTTAGTTGACAAGTTGCCCAAATAATCAGCCATTGCAGGTTTAAAATTTCTAGTTTTTATTCTCAGACTCAGTTCTTCTGTCTTGAAATGATCATTTGAATGAAAACTGTAGAACGTTCACTCAACTAATCAAATTAAGTTTTAAAGAAACACAATGAGCGCATTAGCAGACCTCCCAGCATGCATGGTTTGAGGTTAAAACTCTTTCTGCCTTGTAGATTGAAGAAAACATACATGATGGAAAGTTGCTCTGTGTCGTTTAATACATGTTTAGCTAAGCTATGATTAAAAACAAATCTCATGAGCAGGGTATGAACAAATTATTCAAGTTTAGCTCAGTCAACTCACAATTTTAAGGGAGCAGAGGGACTTTTTAAGTCTAATCAACTCGTGTTTAATAATTAATGGTAAGGGAATTGTGAGGAAATTAATTCTGTGCATTTTTGATAATTAGTCATTTCTAATAATGTAATTTCCCTGCAAATCTCAGTAATAACATAACTTCTTGCTGTTCGGTTGCTCTACAGGCATTTCAAACTGCCTCAGGCTACATTAACCTAGTCAAATGAGGTTTTTTTTCCTCAGAAATGTTGTTTCTGTTCCTTCCCTGCCCCGTCTCCTCTCTTACTCACGCTCCCATCTGTGCTTTTTTATCCAAACATCACCTGTCTGTTACAGCGGATACCTTTTTCATCTTAGTCAGTCACCTGCTGATGGATGGGAGAATGATCTGTGCAGACTGCCGCAGTAACCTACCGAGAGACAGACGGAGAATAAACATAGCTAGTGGAAATAATGAAATAGGACATTTGTCCATTCAAAGGCCACCTGTTTCAAATTTCCTTGAGAACCAAATAAAAGCGTGGAAGATAGTTCCCTTACGTTGATTTTTATAGTGTCCCTCCATTATTTTCACTGACATGAAATTTTTATGTTCCCTGCATCACCTCTTCATGGTGTATCAGATGACAGATGAAACAGATTTAATGAAACGGCAGATGATGAAACACTGTACAACAGCATCTGCCATGGACAGGCTTTTTAAGCCCTGACACTGAACACCTGTCAAATCCTTTTTGGTGACTCCTCTTCAGCCTTACCACACAACACCGCTCAGTCCAACACTAATGCTCACATTAAGTCTGAGCGTAAAGCACGCCACCGGATAAATAAAGCACCTCATTTCTCACAAATACTTCCCCTATGGCCACAAAATGTCAAGCAACCATTTGCTAATTTAGCGTCTTTATGGGCTCACTGCAGCTCTTCAGCGTCACTCTGTTTCCAAATTAGAGTGAGTGAATTACTTGGCTGTAATTAGATTCCCCTCAGTAACAGGAAATCTGCATGTTTAGTCACTGGACTATTTGAAATGCCACCTGCTGATATTCTCCTGGAGTAAATAAAATAATGAGGAGGTTAATGTTTCTCCTTGAATGGTGGTAGAAGAATTTGTACATCAGTGACTTTGTTTGAAATGTATAACGGCCTCCTGTTGTTTTAGATGCATGAGTATGTCTTACTCTATTGCTTTAATTACACTGAACATGTCTTTCTCCTCTAATATGTTTCTGTCTCCCACCAGATTCATTTATTCCATATGGAAGCCCATTTCTTCCAGAAAAATAAGATAAAATATTAAAAATGCCAAAATATAAATCTAAATTATGAGATGGTAAATCATCATAAACTCATCATCTTGTCATAATATGTCACAAATTAAATTTACCATGAATATTTATGTTTGCTAAACTTTCATCTATTTTTTTTTTCCATTTGTGATTGAAATGAGCTTCTACAGTTTCAGATCGAGCGATAATGTAACATCTTCTCTCCGCTGTGCATCTTCTCTCTAGCTTTCAGTAGCTCGTTCTTTCATGCTAATTTATATTTCCCCAAAGACTAATTTTGCATTCAATATTTTTTTCCTGATTGTGGAATTAATTTATGATTTGGTCAGAAAGCATCTCAGACAATCATCTCATTGTCTCCTCTCTGGGGGGGGAAATGCTTTTGTAATAAATTTTAAATGAAAGCTGGTGACATTTCATAATGTGAATGATGATTAAATGCATACTGCACACACCAGTAAAAACAGTATTTAAAAAAAAAATCAAAACCATAACATCCTCTCCAATGTTGTCTATTTTATCCACTCACTATTATCCTGCACAATCACAAGAGCATTGATGTCGTTTAGATTGTGACTAAAGTTGTGGACAAAACTTACACAATATCTGATATCAAATCGTAAACAGTTCTTAAAGATCTCATGATGCATCAACAGCAACAGGTTTTCAACAAGTTTCGGTCACATTCAGCCACAAGAGTGATAGCGAAGTCGGACACAGATGTTGGCCAATAACGTCTGGCTCACAGTTGGCATCCTTAAATGTGTTGAATGGTGTTGAGGCCACTGCTCAGTCAAGTTCTTCCACATCCAAACTGGGGAAACCATTTCTTTGTGCATAGGGACATTGTCATGTTGAAGCTGAAACTGTTGCCATAAAGTTGCAATAACGCTGTTGTCTAACTATCTGTAACTTTAAGTCACTACTTAGCATTTCTAAGCTTTATAGAAACATTTTTAAAAATGTCTTACAACACATTATAATATAATCTTAAGCTGATTTGAGGACATTTGTAAGTTTTTATTAATGTACAGTATTTGCCATATTTTATTTGTCATAAATTCTTCTTTGAAGACATATTTTATATTATTACAACTGTATTTTACTGATTGTCATTCATGATCTGTTTGACCAGCAAGGATAAAGCTGGTGATTTTCTGTATTTTTTTCATTATTTTGTTATTTTCTTATTGTCAGAGCCAAACCAACAATTAATTGTTCCTACTTACAACCTCTTGACTGTGTACTTAAGTTTTTTAAGAAATTTACAATGTAGTACAAAGTTGAGATGTTGTGATATGTAGCACAACAAGCTAGCTGAGCACTGTAAACAGACATGCTCAGTGGTTTTTTGCCTTACACAGAACTACTCTTCAGAGACTGAAAACATGATCGCTGTTATTAGTCTTTGAAGCCGATTATAAACAAACGAACGTCCCCAAACCCTTCATGGTGAGGGAACATGTGCATCAGTGTGGCTCACTGATGTGTTTTTAATAGTTTTGGGACAACAATGGAGGTCTATGGCACAAAGGAATGAGATCAGGCTTTATATACACACCATACTTGTAAATAGATCAGTTCATTGTTGGTTTGGATCTGCACGTGCGATTTGATGACAATAAGAAAAATATAGAAAATCATCAGGGGTATCTTTAAAGTTGAATGAGTGAGTTCATGCTAGTGTGTTTGCTTATCCATACCCCCTTTTATCATGAATTAATGACCAAATTGAAGATATTCTTGTGCTGAAGGCTGGTGTTAAGAGCTGTTGTTCTTCATTGAAACGGTGGATCATTATCTAACGGCATTATCTGTAACCAGCCAATGACAGGCTGCCTTTATAATGAGTTTCTCTGTGAGACAAAGTGGGGGGATTTCAAGATATTTCTTTCTCTTTTTCCAAACAGCCTTCTCATCAGCATAACGCCTCATTAATTCTGACTCTGGCCTTGGCATTGTCTAATTCTCACTTGACCCCATTTGAACTTGACTTTTTGAGCTTGACTATAATAACAGCTAATGTTTAAAAGCTGCGAGAATCGTATCGTGTGGGGCGTATTTGGGGCCTTAGTGATCTTCAACTCTTTCACTCCAGAAGTACAGAAACAGATTAATTCCTCAGCTCGCACATAAATGGCAAATACACATCATTTGGATTCATATCTCTTATGGGTCATTACCAGGTGCTTTATGGTATTGAGGACAGAATGAAATCCTTTTACTATCCTTCGAGCCAATGAGGCCACATGCTCCTTCTGTTAGAAGATCCACCTGTGTAATAAAAAGGTGGTGGTGTCTACCTCAGTCTGTGCAACACTCATTGACTGAGCAGTGATTTCCAAACAATGGTACTTCGCTGTAGTTGCCAGGATGTGTGTGGAAAGATTGTGGAGTAGCTCAGTTGAAAAAAATGCGATTTGATTGAAAAAATATATCCACATTTTGAGTCAGCTGTAACACTTGAACAGTATGTGTTGCAACTGAGTGCATGAAAACTAGTTAGCAAGCAAGCTAAATAGTCAGCTAAAAGTAATGGATTGAAGGTGTAACGCTAAAGCTAAAAACAATGAATACATGGGTTAAATGTGGTCATAAAACGGGTTAAAGTTTGGTAAAAGTAATGTTAAAAGAAGATAAATGATTGAAAAAGATGCTAAAAGTATCTTACTGGATAATTATAAGATGGCTAAAGTAATGGATAAGTTGAAATAGCTAAATTATTGAAAAAGATAGCTAAATGTATGGGTAAACAGTTGAAATAAAAGCAATGCATAAATGGTAACTAAAAGTAAAACAGTAGTAAGTCATGCTACTCTGTTAGTCTATTGATAGGACAAATGCAAATTTGACCAAACTGACCTAAACATTGACAATTCAGTGGTATGAAAACATCATTGTAACAATACACACTTTTATATAATGTTAAATAACATCCTGTTTAAAACACATTCAATGTCTTTGCATTGAATTTAATACATTCTGAAATATCTGTCATGTCTTATTTTTGTGTTTATTCTTACGCTGCTAATAAAGGTCCCAACATGTGTCAAATGGAAATAGTGGCTCTTCTCTTATATACATTAAAAGTGTGTGAGTGCTGCTCCACTATAACATCTATCTCTCTCCCAAATAAGGAACTCCACTTCCTCTTCTGCCATCTTGTGTTCATTTTCAAAACCTGCTTAAGAGGATGCGATTAAGAATAAAGTGTAGCTGATGGCAATAATTAGTGGTGTGGATATAATGCAAAAAAAATAAAAAATCAACTGCTTCATTATAACAGCTCACTTTGAGATAAGAGACCAGCTGACAGCCATGATACCATGTTCTTTATTACAGGCAGAATGGGGATTGTTTAGCAGCTGAGTACTGACCAACTGCTCAGCAGGATGATCACCAGTGTAGCTATAATGCTTTATGAAGAACAGGGAAACTACTTGGCTATAGACATGATAAGTCTGGCAGATAACAAAGCTACATTTAGAGGGCAGGCACACACCCAGAACCCTAATTAACATATTATTTGTTGTTTGTTTAATCTGTTAATTAGTGAGTTTCAGAGGTGATGGTTTGTTACCTTTGGACAGAGTTTTCTGTTTCCCCTTTAATTTACCACACAAATGTGGCAGAGAGAGTGAGAGTGACATCCATCTTGGTATCTAACTCTCAGAAAGAAAGTGTATTACCCAGGATAGAGAACTAGTCCTTTAAAGGAGAGATCAACATTTTGGAAAATACTGTCATCAATACCACCCTCATGGCTGGATTTAAGAGGCGATCAGCTTAACGTAGCATAGATGCTGGAAACAGGGAGGAAGAGCTAGCTTTGCTCTCTGCAAAGTTCAAAACTCCACCTATCAGCATCTCTCAAGCTCACTAAATTACATGTTGTATTTATTTGTTTAAGTTGTATACAAACAGAAATGTAAAATTTGAGTTTTTTGAGGGAGTTACTGTTACTGTTCCAGCTCAGAACTCCTTATAAAACCACAAATGATTGTTTTTACATCATTGTGTTTGTCTGAATAAACAAATAAGAAACATATTGATGAGTGAGTTTTAGATTTTTCTTTTACTTTACACAGCGACACGGCTAGCTGTTTCCTCCTAATATTCCTTTAAGAGACATGTCAAAAGTCTGCAGGATTTCAGCCTGACTTAACTCCACAGCAGCAGACTGAACTGTTTTTTCCTCACCTGATCAGACTCACCAGTGCTATGAGTTGCCTGCAGATAATAAATCATTTGCAGATAATTGGGCTTTGGTGCATAAAAAGCTTTGGTGCATAAATAAAACACAGCAGACTTCATAGTAGCTGATTGAGTGTGAACCTGCACACAGCAAGCCTTGCATAGTTTAAATGTGTTTAACACCAGTAAAACCTTCATGGCGTGAGGTAGGTACAGGCTTTAGAAGGTAAACAGGTCCTATTTTAATCCATTGCAAAACTGTTATGCAAGCCTGAAAATTCGTTCTCCATTACAGAGAGCAATTATAAACAAGGGCTTGTTGGTCTAGGGGTATGATTCTCGCTTTGGGTGCGAGAGGTCCCGGGTTCAAATCCCGGACAAGCCCTTACATTAAAGATCTTTGATAGCATGTGTGTAAAACTGCAGGACTTTTAAAGGAATGCTCACTATGAGTCAAAGATGCGACTATTAGCATGTTAATAGTGCTGGTAGTAAATGAAATGTGTCTACTTGCATCTGTAGACCACAGTTTACTACTAAACCTGGAAATAACCTCTAGCTCATTTAATCATTAGTCTTCTAGAATAAGCAGATAAACTGTGGCCTCAGCACTTGCTTAGATTAGGATAGACATGATGTGTTTGATTGATCAGTGAAAGGAGATTTTTCTGCAGACAAAATGATCCTTTGGGAAGAGAAGACTGTTGCAGCCTCAGAGTATTAAGCTGTCTGCATGAAGCCAGGAAAGACCTGGATGTCAGGATACAAATCTATTAAAGAGATTTCAACTGATTTAGTGTCCAACTTTATCATTAAAGCTGCTGTAATCAATATCTTTATATTAGCAATGGATTAAATGTGAAAGAAGTCGCTCAGAATGACAAACTGTCAACTGTCATAAAGTTAATCTCAGCTCGTTTTTATTTTATAGCCTGCATGACTTTACCGTTTTGATTCATTCTCGCTTCTCCCTTCAACCCTGTTTTAATAACTTAAAAAGATGATGTGTCAGTGTTAAGTTTTTGTTTCATTTGCTATATGCACAGAAACAAAACATAAGAGTAAAATAACTAATTTTGCTACATTCATAATAAAGAAAACTGTAGCAAAGACTCAAATTATATCCACAAAAGAAAGTAAAGACCTTTGGATAACCAAACATCATCATTAAGAGAAAATAAACACTTGTCAAAAAAACGGCTTTATTTAAAAAAGTAAACACAATTCAGGACACAAAGTTTCATTCATGGAAATGGGGAAGATCACATCATGCTTCCTTTCTGTTACTCCAGCAGACTATTATTGGAACCTGACACACAGAAACTCACCGAGATCATTTTGACGAGACTGTGTGTCGTCTTTGTACAATATATCATCAAACACTACACGCGATCAGAGACTTTTTTAGCCTGTAGGGAAATTTTTGATGTTTCTATATACAGGATGATGAAACCATCACTAAATATCACAGTAACTTTGTGGTTTAGCCTGTGATAGTAAGTCTGGAAGTCACAGAGGTAGTCAGAAAAAAAAACAAGCCCCCCAAAGGAAATAAATAATAGCTGCTAATACGCAGCGGGTCCAGTGGTCCATGCAGACCAGCTGTAGATTGTTTAATGGTGACAATCTGTGGTTGTATGTTGTGGCACTGTTGGAGCATTAATCTGATCCGGGGGGGAGGGGAGGGGAGGTGAGGCTCGAGCTCTGTGTAGTCCAGACAGACTGCTGCGGTGGCGTTCGGTCTAGAAGCTGTTGCGCCCCTCTGTGGTTCGATGCTGCTGAGCCAGTTTACCGTAGCCGCCTCTGGCTGGGTCGTAGTCCTGCCTGTACTCGTCTCTCACCTTCATGGAGACAGAAACACGACCAGAGGGCAAAAGAACAAACACAGGAAAGATTATACTCAAACATAGAGGAAAAAAAGAGAACTAATCCATTAATTACACATTTTTAAACCATTCAAGTAATGGAAATGGCTTCAGTTGCAAAATCTTTTGCCAAGAAACTTCACCTAAGTTTTTTTTTTAATTTTTTTGCAGTTTAAAAAAATTAAGTTCTATTAATAGCTCTCATTTATTGCAACTGTCTTTTAACTTTTACTGTTTCACAATTTATATCTTTTTGTATGCTGTATAAATTAACTTGTATTTTTACTATTTTATTTATTATTATAAATCGCATCCATATAATCAAATCAAATACTAACTGTACATATGTATTTTCAGAATAAATTTATTGTACAAGTACACTGAATATTACTTATGTAACAAAATAATCTCAGATGAGTTACTTCACCACATCTCAGCATCTTCAGGTGTTAAATGTTGTTGAAAGCTTTGAAAGCTGGTAAGTGGTCCTTTGAGCTTTAATTACTCTGTGACATACATTCATCCTAAAGGTATAAGGTATAAACATCGATGCTAAGAATGTGTCATTATCAGGGTAATTCTGGTGGAGAGGTTTTATCAGAAAAGTTACATAACAGAGGGAAGCAAACTTGTGAGAATATTTTCCCACGATAAACCAGTGTTGAGTCCAATGTTTGACTCTTATTTACATTTCCACGTAGCACGCTGTGAACGGCTGCAAGAAAATTGGACATGATTATGCATTTTGTATTTGTTAACATACGGTTTCATTCTTCAAATGCCATACTATAGTAATACTGTCCCTTCAAAGGCCACACTTAATCATGCATAATTTATTTTGGAAGTTATATCACTTTCTAAATATCATACGGTTGACTTAAAATGTCATGATATAGTGTATTGATTTTTTGAAGGCCATTTCAGTATAGGCCATTTTTCAAATGCCATAGTGCGCTCTAAGTTTTATTGTTTTCCAAAATGCTGTACTGCAGAAAATCCAACTTTTTTCAATATGAAGGAGACACAAAATTGGTAGAGAGTAGACCCCCGAACCCCGTGTAATGACGCGACCGCATGGGAAGGTATTTGATGTATATACCCTCAATCCTACACCCTCATCCTACACCACAGCAACAGCTGGGTGTCAAATAAAGTTTACTACTATTAAACTACTAAAATCACTAGTTACTTATCACCCACCTTGTACCTTGCACCTTGTATATCTTATTCTATATTTCACAGTGCGACTTGTCTGTGTTGGTTTTAATATAAACTAGAGATTAACAGGATATGGATTTTTTTTTTGAAAAAGGTCCACACACGCATTTTTGGGGTTGAAGCTGCTGATGTGCAATCTGTTCAAAAGAAATCAGATATTTATGCCACAATAAGCATTCAGCGTCAAAACTGAATCCAAGCACAACAGCAAAAAACAATATATTTGTGACATTTATTAAACTTCTTAAGATCAATTCAAGTTGGGGAGCTTCTTGTAGACAATCAATATAGTTCCTTTAAACTGTTCAAGCTTAAAATAAATGATCCAGCAAACTGCATCATGTCCATCCAGCTGAGATCCAATTATCAACAAAAGTCAACAAGTCTGACCCTTACGTGTGATTTTTTTACAACCTGCCAGCATCCACACAAACAAACATTCACACAAGTATTCACAACACATGACTGTGAGATTTCTTACCTGTCCTCCAGACTTGCCGCGACCGAACTGCCGTCCCTCCTTGAAGCCGGTGTCCCAGTCTGTCCTGATGATCCGGTCGTCCAGCCGAGTGCCGTTAATGAAGCGCATGGCGTGTTCCGCGTCCGCACGTGTGTAGTATCTGTAACAGGAAGGGGTTAAGGTCTGCAGCAGACTCTTAAACTTACACCACGTGCACACTCAGTGCTATGATGGTATAACATGAGCTTGTGACGTCTGTGTCGGTAACCAGACAGGCAGCTGACTTAGTTTCAAAGCGTGTTTGCTGTACATGAATGCAAACAAAGAGTTTTTTCATTTTTAAAAGGATACTCTACGAAGCAGAATCCACAAGCCGTCTTCTTCACTTTATCCAGGCCGATGATGATGCGCTTGACGTCTCCGCTTTTGGAAAACAACTCATGTACCTGCTCATCAGAAACAAACAAACAAAAAGAAAACCAACACACACAAGTGAGAATTGTGTAAGAGCTTGTACGAAATATATGAGTATTATAGAATAGAATATTCTGGATATGTTTTTGACACAATAGATTTGAAAAATATCATCATTTCAATGTATCTGAAGCTTTTAAAAGAGGACTGAAAAAGTAAAAAGCCAGAATAGGGCTGTCCCCAACTCACGATTTTCACTGTCGACACTTTACATTATTACTTTCTGTTTGTTTCTTCAATACAGCCTCCTATGAGAATTATTGTTCATGTCTCCGCCCAGTTGCCGCAGTAACAGTACAATCAAGCGCCCCCTGATATAACAGCCTACGTAGTCTCAGTTTACCTGTAAGACTTGTGTTTATTTACATTGTTGTTCATCATCTGTGATGTGAAAACGTCACACTTCCACACAGTCAGAGAAATAAAGAGTGTGCGTGCTGGTATTAGTTCAGTTATAAAATCTAAGCGCACCATGGAGCGTCTCTCCTGCCAGCTGCTGACAGCGCTGTCAGCTGAAGACTGGATCACACTGGACAGGAGGGGAGACGGTAGAGACGCTGGTGTGCGTCTGTTTACTGAGCAGGAAACGGTCGCTCTGTGGTGGGCTGTCCATCCTTCTCCGTTTCCATCACAGTCATGTCGGCTATTTAGGTCGTTTAGAGACAAGAATCTGTAAATGTTTACAGACTGTCATGCTGTCACGCTGCATTACTCTGTGCATAATGACATGGCTAAAAAAAGGCAGCAGTTCGACCGAAGAAATGCAAGTCGACTCAGGGGTTTAATGACAGATGCATCGACTCAGCAACTTTCAGGCAGCAGCCGTAGGCCAAAAAGGGTGAAAGACTAAAGAAGCAACAAATCTTTTAGTGTCCAAGAACCAGATACTTTCTTGAAATCTTATAAAAAGAACATGAATGGTATGAAATCGATTTCCAAAGAAGTTGGTGCATTAACTAATGGTGTGGTCAGAAAAGAACAGCGATGTATCCTACCTGCTCCTCAGTGGTGTAGAAGGAGAGGTTTCCCACATACAGAGTGTGGCTACCCTTTAGCAGCTTCTCCTGTTCATAGCGGTTACCCTGGAAACACAAACATCATCGTAAATACCAGTATGTTCTTCACTCAGTAAGGACACGAGCCAGAGCTTCAGTTTATAGTGGTGGGCAGCTTATCTCTGCAGCTGCTACAACAACTAGTGACAGAGTTGGGAAACAAAGACCAAGTTTTGTCTAAAAGGAAGTAGATAGAAAGCCGACTAAAAGTAAGCAGACATAACATTTCATTTGTATGTGAAAGCTGTACATGTCATTCTAAAACCATCTGGGCATTAATCGGCTGCTGAAACAGCCTTCACTCCTCTATAAACAGCTTCAACAAGATTTTGAAACCTGGCTGCCAGCATTTGCTCCCATCTTGCAACAAGGCCATTAATGAGGTCAGACGAGGTTGAGGTCTGAGCCGACAAGTCAAATACTTCCACACTAAACTGGGAAAAACATTCTTTATGGACCTGGCTTTGAGCACAGGTTCATTGTCATGTTGACA
This sequence comes from Thunnus thynnus, assembly GCF_963924715.1. Classification (NCBI taxonomy): domain Eukaryota; kingdom Metazoa; phylum Chordata; class Actinopteri; order Scombriformes; family Scombridae; genus Thunnus; species Thunnus thynnus. The sequence continues at coordinate 7,077,563 of NC_089524.1, read as the reverse complement.
CAGGAAGAGTCTGTTACAAACTGTTGACTTATATAATCATGTTTTGTGTTCTGTACCATTAAAAGGACAGAGTCAAGTTTCCAGGTCTGTCTTAAAACAACAGTCAAGAGCCCAAATGAACATTGAAATAGGTTTTTCTTGCCATAATCATTTCTCCTGTTTTTACTGACCATTAAAAGACCCCTTCATAATGCACTTACAATGTAAGTGATGGGGGACAAAATCCACAGCTCTCCTTCTGTGCAAAAAAGTATTTAAAAGTTTATCTGAAGCTAATATGTACCCTCAGCTGTCCAAATGAGTCAAATCAAGTAGATATCTTTCAACATTACAGTCTTTTTAGTGCTAAAGTCCCTCTTTTTGTTGCTATACTTCCACCGCAGCTCAACAGGGAAACACTGTCTGAGGAAACCCAAAGAGGGAATTTGATGCTAAAAAGACTGTAAATGTGTCAGATATCCACTTGATACGACTAACTCAGACTGCTCAAGCCTCATATAAGCTTCAGATAAACTTTTAAACTGAGGATTTTGGCCCCCATCACTTAGGTTAAAAGCACATTTGAGGGGGATCCGTCAGTTTTGTCCAAAACTCCAAAGATATTCAGTTTACTGTCATAGAAGACTGAAAGAACCAGAAAATATTCACATTTAAGAGGCTGGAACAGAGAATTTGGACCTTTTTTCTTTCAAAATTTTACTCAAAACGATTAATCTTTTATCTATTTAGATTGAGTAATGCAATAGTCGGCAAATAACCGATTAATCGTTGCAGCTCTAGTTTTATATTGTTGTTATAACGATATTTAACGTTACACCTTTTACTTTCAAATCAGTCGCAAAAACCGGTAATTTAAGTATCATTACTCAGCACCACAGTTGGCTTAAAAGATATTTCAAGTAACGTAACAGCTAACCTAAGCTAATTACGTTAAACTGCAATATCGCTTTAGCCTCACCTTTGTACGAAGTTTAAGAAAACGTTTCTAAAAGTCTGAATAAACCATATAGTCTACGGAATAAACACACAGATCCAGTAGCAGCGTGCAGTGAGCTGCCCGCTGCTGTTAGTGAACGGCGGCTAACTGTAAGCTAACGACACAAACCGTTATGTTGACGTTAAAACATTCAGTAATGTGTTCACCAGAGGTGTTTTTCTGACTTACCTTAAAATGTTGGTCTCTGTATTGACTAATATCAATGTGAGAATCACTATTCAGGGCATTTAGTTTAACAGACATTGTGAAGAAATGGTGGATACGCGGTCTCCAACTATTCAATTATTTAGCGTTTCAGCTAAAGCATGACGTTGCTTCCGGTTCGTATGTCCGTCCTTTGAATGACTCCGGGTGCAACAACTGGATATTCAGCCAGCTGAGTGGCTTCCAACGCCGTTCTTCTTCGTCTTCTTCTTTGGGGTTTAACGGCAGTTTGCATCCTTAGTGTTGCATTACTGCCATCCTCCGGAGTCAGTCAACTCCTACAGTGTCCGGTTTGTCAGATTTTTCCGATTAATCCTTTTTTCCTAAGAAAGCTAAACAGACACTTCCTGCCTTGCCCTCTCTCACCACACTCCAGTATGCCCTCCAGACCTGCTCCTGTCAGCCTTGATCTCCTCATTACCTCCATCATGTCCTTTCTTTCTGATGTATATTTCCTGCAGTTAACAAGTACATGCTCTAATGTTTCTGGTACCTGACAATGCTCACAAAGTCCAGTTGGATGCCTCCCTATAATGTGGATTCTGTTCAGGTTACTGTGTCCTTTTCCTAGTCTGGTCATTATTTCCTCCTCTTTTCTATTTCCCCCCCTACTTCTCTCAGTAACCACTCTATTTTGTATTGCCTCCCAAATCCCTCTTGGTAACATGTTATATTCAGTTTATATGCACTTTAGAGCTATGGAGATTTCTAATAATGATGATAGTGATTTTGTTTGATTCATATTGAATTAAAAACATCTTAAATTGGTGTAAAATATGTTATTTAGAGCAAATACAAAAGCACGCCATAATAAATCAAAAACACATGAGAAATGGTGTCAGCAGAGCCCAGATTTAAACCTTACTTTACCCATAAAACTCTTTTAGTCATATCTCTAATACACACTTACACACCCATAATCTAATATAGCATTTAATATCAGTTAAACTTAACAGAGAGCTCATGGAGGACAGACAGTAATTGTAATTTATTTACTACAGTGTGTATACTTGAGTTGTTTTCGCCTTGGAACGGCAGTTTTTCAATAGAGTTAAAGACTTTTGTACTAATTTGCTGGTGATTTCTTATGTTAGGCCAGAGTCTGTTGTGATGTTGTTGCAGCAATTCCCGTTATCCAAGACAAATTTCTCCAGAGGGAGACAACAAAAGTGACCTTAACAAGTAATTTTAAATGTATGAACGATGTTGATGATACACCAAATGTAAAATTCTTTGACCTTTAAAACAAAGAAACAGATGTTGATTCATCAAAATAAATATTTTACTATATATATATATATTTTTTATTACTATCTGCCTTGTCTTTGCTTAAAACTGTACTCAATACATGTACCACGAAATCTAATTCTATAAATTTAGCATTTGTAAAGTGGACCATAGTCACATGACTACTGAAGCAGGAAGTTAAACTGCAAGATGTGGTGCCGAGCTATTGGCTGCTGTAATGTTGTGCAACTGATAGACTGCTACTCTTGTTTGACTTGTTTGTTCTGAGAGTTTGTGTTTGAACTTTTTAAAATAAACTTGAACATCACTCTGCTCCAGGACGTGTGCCAAAACACTTTATAATACATTGGTTGTTGGTGTTTCCTTTGGCCTTTGTCACGTACTTGACTTTTAACAGCGTGCAAGTTTGTAAGTTGAGAAACCTTCATGATTAAACACTACAGTGCATTTATAGGGTGTATTTACCAGAATTTTTAGGTATTTAAATGGACTTTACAGATGAAGATGAAGTGTTAACATCATCCTTTATAGACTGCACAACCCAGCTACAAGCCTGCTAGAGAGAACACATTAGAAATACAGAGCTATTACTAAAAACACATACAAATGTAAAACCAAAGAAAGGTGTAAAAACTTGGGTATTTTCTTGTTCAATAAAAGCACTTCAGACTGAAAATGGTCCTGTAAGGTCTAAATTTTATTATCACAATTCAAAAAATTTGACGTGAAAAAGAAAATTACCCTAATCTATCACCTGTCTTAACTGCTGACAACATTAACAACCGTAATTATTTTGCAAAAAGTAAGAACCGATATGAATGTACCCGCTTATAAATCACAGAAAATGAAAACATAAATGAGATGAAACAGCAGGGCTTAAACCTTCGACAAGATACTGGGCTTTAGCTGCAGACTGTTAATTCTACTAATGTTTAACAAGGACATATTGTCAGTTCTTGTATCAATAACTTCAATCCAATAAATCAGAGCATATTAAGCAAAGCCAGTAAAAGGAGGGCAGTGGCTCTGCCGGGGGGGGGGGGGGGGGTGACAACTCTACTCCCAGATCTGCCTTGTAGTCTTCATCAGAGGTCACATGATCTCATTCCTGCAGCGACTCCTGGAAACTGAAAGAAAAACGATGCCAGTAATTAACACTTCACATTCACGTCATTCAAAAAAATTGCATATAAAGCTCATTTTATCCTTGTAGGTATGAATACTGAATGAGTAGGTGATCGTCTCTGACGGTGACTGTGAAGCATGTTGTTTTGGGTGTCAGAACTCAGGTTCGATAGGGATTCTACTATTTTAGTAGGCATACGCGATATATATATAAGTGGTAGATGTATTATCCTCTTTCAGCCCTCAGTTATGCCTGATCATGTGGAGATTTATCTTGCAGGAGATGCAGTTCTTCTCTGACTGTGAGTGAACATCACAAGTATAATGTCACAGGCAGACAGACTGTTGCCTTTTAGCATTTAAGATAAAAGAAATATACATATTTGATGGTGAAAGTCAGTAAAAATGGCCTTTTAGTATCAAATATTTTAGTATTACTTTTCTTATCCTTGCTAAGTTCTTAGAATTATATATATAAGCAAAAATCAACAGTCTAGTCTAACCTTAGATGAACCTGACAGCACTGAAAGTTTATTTCTACCAAAGCCATATTGTGCTCCACATTAACGTCATATAGTACTGACACAAACAGTCAACAGATTGTTTACTCCACTGATCTGTTTTATAGAATTGTACATTACATATATAGGATTTGGTGAACCACCACCTGGCAGGCATGGTTCAACAATAAGGCTCACCCGATCGCCCGGGGCGAGTAAAATGCCACGTCAGCTAGTAAATCTGGCAACTCATTTGCCTGATGGGGCATGTTTCAATCACATGTTTCAATCATTTTTTTTAAATCATCGTCATATCATTCTCTGGCACACAGCGAATCCCTCTCCCCTAGCATGCATCAGAGAATAACAGCGCACGCTGTTGACCAATCAAGAATCGAGTAGGTTAGTAGTGTGATGTGTGAAACAAACATCCCTCAGGAAATGTGAGTAATGTCAAATAGAGGAATCAGTGGAGCATGTAATGTTTCACTGCCAGAAATACTCTCGAGAACGAGAAACAAAAATGAAATCAGGAAGCCTGGACTGGAAGAAATTAGTTTAAAAAATGTATTTGCCTTCAGGTTAGAGAGACTATTACATTATTTGACAGAAACAGTGCTGATCAAAAAGAACTTAGTGTTCAGTGAAATATAAGGGATGGGTCAAAACATTTACGATATGCAAGACAGTTTGTTGCTTCGCGTCGACGACACTCAGTGACATTGTTCTGTTTCATATACTTAAATAAAGAGACTCTTCATACATTTTTCCAGAGCCCAAAATAAAATAGCCTAACTCTTGTTTTGTCTGACCAACAGTCCAAAACCAAAAGATATTCAGTTTTTTTTTAAAACAGATAAAAGCAGAAAATCCTCACATTTGAAAAGTTGGAACCAGAGAATTTTTGGTGTTTTTTGCTTGAAAAATCACTGACACAATGCATCAATTATTGAAATCACTGCCAGTTATTTTTCTTTTCTAATCAACTGATAATTAGATGTAAATTAATGGAAAAACTGTCCACCAACTTCCCAGAGCCCAAAATAAGATCTACATATATCTTGTTTTGTCTGACCAACAGTCCAAAACCCAAAGATATTCAGTTTATAATAATAAAAGACAAAGAAAAGCAGAAAATGCTCACACGTGAACAGCTGGACCCAGAGGATTTTGGCGTTTCCTGCTTGAACGATTAAAATCGTTGCCGATTATTTTTCTTTCGATGAATCGACTAATCGTTTCAGTTCTACAACTTATGTTTAAAGCAGCTTTCTTTACCATCTCTGCTACATCAAAGGTCGGATCTCCTCTCGATGCTGAGCAGCTCCACTTCGAAGATGAGCGTGGCTCCTCCGGGGATCTTAGGCGGAGCTCCCCGGTCTCCGTAGCCCAGCTCGGAGGGGATGACCAGCTTCCTCTTCTCCCCTTCGCACATTCCCAGCAGGCCCTGGTCCCAGCCTTTGATCACCTGGCCGGTTCCCAGGGTGAAAGTGAAGGGCCTGTCGCGGGGGATGCTGCTGTCAAACTCCGTGCCGTCTTCCAGTTTGCCCGTGTAGTGCATGTTCAGCACGTCTCCTTTCCGTGACTTGATGGGGCAGTTGTCCACTCGCTTCTTGATGCCGATCTGCAGCTTCTTCTTCTCGGCTCCGTTGACCACCGCCGGGCTCAGAGAGAGCAGCGTCACCGCGAATAACAGCAACACCCGCATGGCCGCAGTCCCCGCACGATTTCTAGGTATTAAAGGGTTTGAGGTTTGGAGAAGCTTTGTGAGTGATGAATCAGGGAAAAGAGCCGCTGAGTGTGTTGCAGAGAGCGGATATACGTAGGAAACTTCACCGGCTGGTGTCACCATTAAAAACTTCCGGGGAAAAGTCTCTGACGATGCTGAAGTTGGTTTCAGATTCGATATTTTCTACACCCATTTAAATAGTGAAACTTTTATTTAATTATTTTTTATAATTAATCCACGGACATGGTCTAATGTGACCATTAACCACATAGGTACTAATCAGAGATTGTTTTTTTTTTTTTTGTGATGATGTAATGCTTTAAATGAATATATATAAATGAATATATATAAAATAAATAAATGAATAAATAAAACACACAAAAAACTAAAAATTAAATAAATAAAAATTAAATAGGTTGGGGGCGACTCCTCGGATTTATCTGGTGACCCTTTGGAGGGGCCCGACCCCTATGTTGGGAACCACTGGACTAAACTAGTTAACTGTATATAAAGTAGTTGAAACTAGTTCCACCTCCAGCAGCTACAACAGTAACATGCTGCTCTAACACTGATGCTTCAGTATTAAAGGGAAACTTCAGCATTTTTCAACCAGCAAACAAGGTCAATTATGACTCTTTATATTATGAATTTCTGATCCATGGAGGTTTTATATTTGTAAAACTTTCCTTGAGCCAAGAAAAGCTGTGACGTCATCACAATGTAAAGTCTATTGGCAAAGCAGGAACTTGCGGGCAGGGCCAGTAGGGGAAACACCACTGTGCATATTCGGTGGGCCACACGACGTGGAAGCAATCCTAGAAGCTAGAAACTTTTTTTTGCCATATGTGACAGCCGTTTTTAGTCCGGTATGCAGCTTTTTGTAATATCTCCATGGTCCTCTTCCACGGAGCCTGCCATGTTTCTGCAGTAGCCCAGAACTCTAGAGTTCTTTCGTTTTTCTTATGTTTTTCACAAGTGTCGCGACCACCATAGTCCATCTACACTCTTGAAGGGGAGGGGGAGAGGTTTTCAGTTGGTTGCAATCTGCAACCTCACCACTAGATGCCACTAAATCCTACACACTGGTCCTTTAAAGGATCTGAATAACTGACTTCTTCCACTAATGACCCAAACACATCATGACTAAAAAACAATGCAGATTAAAGACTCTGGAGACTTTTCAAACAACCTGCCAATTTTGTGAAAACTTACTTAAAAAGTACATTTTCAGAGTTTTTTTCCCCACTCAGGAATGATTCAGACCAAGAAAAGTGTGGATCATTCTCCTCCAACCTGAAGCTAACTTCCAGCTCTCTCCACAGTTTGTTATGTCACCCCCTGAGAGCTAGCGGTCACCTGGAGCAGCTGAAGTAAGTCACCTTTCTTAGTGATACTTATCAAAATTCACACCACAAATACAACTAACATAACAGTATGTCATCGATGTATATATATCCACAACTAACGGTGAACGTTGGTGTTATTTCAGGGCTGAACTATCCCGAGAGTTGGACGGCGAGTTAGCAGGCTAAGCTAACGTATCAGCTAGGACACCGATCTCTGAGGAAACACTTGAAAAAATGCTCGCTCGCATGTTATTTACCCTTCTGAACAGACTCCAAGTCGTTGAGAAGTTGGCAGAGTCTCGTCCGATCCGCAGGGCTGCTCAGATCACAGCCTACGCCCTCACCAAGGCTCAGTTAGCCGGCCAGGACGCCTCGAAGCGGGTCATGCAGTCGCAGACGCTGCGGCAGGTCCGGGAGGAGGCTGGACGAGTCCCCGGTGACCTGGGAGAGGTGGGCAACCGGCTCAAGAGGGTCCAAAAGACCTTTGTGAATGAGGTGAAGGAGGGCTGGAAGGATGGGTCCAGACAGATCAAGAAATAAAGACGGTCAGACTGGCTGCAGGATGTTATAGAGACTGGGAAGCTATTGATGACAACCACTCTGTCCGATAATGGACTCACTGACCTTTCATGTTTTTGTAACCTCACCAGACTGCCAACTGGTCAAACTGAAGGAGACATCATGTATAAATACCCCTCAGCAATGCATGACAACTGTCTGTGTGGTGGTTAACTACAACTGTCTTGAATAACTGGCTTCATGTTGGAAACGATCAGTTCATGTCACTCTTGACCTGCAGCCAGTGGCTAGTAATTTATCATAAGTAGGAAAGTTTAGATAAGTACATCCAGGATTCCCACATTTCTCAGAAAACATGAAATTGTGAATTGTAAAATTCCTTGTAGAGAAAAGTGTGTGGAAAAGTCAAAACTGCAGCGGCAGCTTGGAAAGGTGTAAAATGGTCAAGTGCACTTCTCAGAAGTTGGTTGAAGTTGAACTACCAAAGTGTACTTTTGTACCAGGGATTAGTTAGAAGACGGCATCAATAACAGATGATTCAACTGGACATGTACTGAAAAAAGTGGTATTTCTCTTTCCACCAACCAAACCAATACACCAATCCTGCCATAAAGTTTTTGTGGATCTGAACAGGAGTAAAGCTGTCAGTGTAAATCATTTTATTGGCCTAAAGTGTACAAAGAAAATAACTGGTGTATAGAGAGAATGAATTCACTGTTTTTCTGTTACTGTATAAATAAAGATTATAATTTATGATACAAACTGTGTCACTTGAGAGCTGTGCTCTTTAAAGTCCCCCTCCAGTCAAAAAAGTGTTTGACGTTGCAGAATGATTGACAGTATGTGCAGTTCGAAACGTGACATTCATCTGATGAAGGGGATAAGATAAGATTGAGCTTTTTGGTGAAGAGGCAGACATCATGTGTCTGGTACTTTTGACATAAAAAAACATTTTCTTATTCACAGATTCTGGATTTTTCAGTGAGGGGAAAAGGTATGTTTAACTAGTTATTTTGACTTGGGGGGGGGGGGGAAACCATATCATTCATAAATAGGCTACTTGTTCAAAGCAGAATATTCTTTAGAGCAGCAACCATGATTTGATTAGTGGATCGACAGAAAATTAATCAGCAACTTGTCTGATAATCAAATAATTGTTTTAGTCATTCTTTTAAGCAAAAATGCCCAATAGTTGCTGGTTCCAGCTTTTCAAATATGATGATCTTATAGTTTTTTATGTCTATAGTGTCAAATCTGCAGTTTGTCCTCTGCTGCCACAGCTGAGTCACAAGTTCACAGTTCACTGCTTCCGAGTTGTAAACCATAGTCCCTTCGTTTTCACAACTCCAGCAGGATAACAAGAGATATATGAAACCCAGAAAAGGATTAACAGCTTAATTAGGATAAAGATAAGAGGACTTTTACTGCTTGTCAGCTGGTTAACCCAAAGTGAAGAAGTTGTCAGGAGACCAGGATGTCTTACGCAGGAACATTTATTGAAGCTTGATCGAGGAGAACAGAATTACAGAACAAGTGAAACACTGTGCAGTGCCACTCAATTCTGCTGTCTACTTCCAGACAAGAGTATTAAAACCCTTCAACAAATCCTTACCTTTACTACCGCCAAGTAAGGTTGTGCTTCACACATCTATGCCTCTGTTGGTCATTGAACTATAAGCCACACACTATGCTGATTAAAGTTAACTGAAGTCACGTAGTCTGTACACAGATTACTTGCTACCTTGAGACCAGTCTGACCATCTGCACAAAGCACAGCATATCTATCTCCACCTGACCTCGTTTCCCATAAGAGACGGCCAGCCTTATCAAGACAGCTGCATATCCCGTCCAACCCCAATAAACAGAGATATATACCAGAAAATGACCAGAGAATGACCCGTGGAACACAAATATTTCCACCACACCGCTCCTTGGGAGATTTGGTGAAAGCGGATCCAGAATGATACAGCTTGTAGAGGATATATGCACACCAGTGAAGCATGTGCAAAGACTGGCTTCATATCTCTGAGAATAAACCATCCATCCTTTGGCTTTGACAAGACGTTGACCCAATATAGTGCTGTCACTTACAGTAGAGCTTCAACAATTAGTTAATTAATCTATTTATAATTGATTTGGCAGAAAGTTATCTTGAGTACACCCTGAAAGCATTTAATCAATGGTTTGTGCTTATGTTGTAATATTTCTTCATGTCAGACTATGAGCACCTGTTTTTTTCCACGATGGAAATAAGTCCATGGCTTAATAGCTGTATCCCTGACAAAGTCTGATGTGTTGTCAATAAACCTAAACCTATAAAAAATATTCTGCAACTACTCTGCTTATCATTTTTATTGTTAAAGTCGTTTTTAAAGCGAGAATTTGATGGTTTTGGCTGCAGATTTCATGTCTCAAAGTTATAGATAATTGGATGTCTGTGGGTTTTTAACTGTCGGTTAGACAAAACAAGACATTTGAAGGCATCACCTTGTGCTCTGGGAACTTGTGATGGGAATTTTTCACTGTTTTCTGGGGAAATAAATGGACAAACCAAATTTCATGTATAGAAAAGTGTAAGAGGAGATCTGATTTCTGCCAAAATAAAACATATGTCTGTGAAATGAAGCCAAAATTCACCTATTTTAAGACAATAACATGAGCAGAGGAGAGAGCACAGTTTGCAACATCTTCAGAAATGAGTAACATTCATCACTCTCACACACTTGTGGCACTTACATTTATTTAATTTGAACAAGCACAGAAAACAGCTCAAGTCAGCAGCTTTATGTAGAAATACTAGTGCAGAGTTAAATGTTAGTTCAATGTCCCATAATTTCACATAAATATACATCTCTATTAGGAGGAAGAGAATGCATTTGTTTCTGACAGCATGAGTCAGTACATATACACTGATATGGCACCTGAACTTCATATAAAAATAAATCTCTGACAATAGGAAAATACACATCCAATCAACATTTTAAAACAGGAAACAGCATCAAGCATCAGGAAGTACAGCAGATATGACAAGAGCTGGTAAGTTCATTCGGAGGATACGAGAGCCGATTTTTTTGACGCGGAAACAGTCGAGAATAAACAATTATTGTCTTTTAACTGTATGTCCTGTCAATTTTCTTTCTTTAAGTCAAACACAAGCAAAAAAGCTGAAGACGTTAAAGTGAAAGCAGTTTTCGAAACTTGTTTTTCTTCAATTGACATAAATTCCAGTTTGAAATAAACCATCCAGACAAACAAAAACTCATTCACTCTCCAACACAAACCACAGGATGTTTTCTCCATGTTTTCTCTAAACTTGACCAACAAGTCAGTCTGTCTCGCTCCGACTGTGTCCAAATTAAATGCTAAAAAAGTCTGAAAAATGGCCGATAACTGGGAAGAACGCTGAAGCAGTCAATCAGATTACATTAACAAGAGAAATGCTTAAATATTATACAGCAAAAGATTAAAAAAAAGATTTGAATGTGCAGCTGCAAGCGAGCGCAGATGAGAAACCAGATGAATGAAATAATTTATTTCCTTGATTTTAAAGTGTTTGAATAAAACACATGAAGCAAACAACCTACGGACACTCAGTCACTCATCATCACACCAACCTCGGCACAGCTCTGTGTGGAGGGAAACACTAGTGCATATTCACTGATATGGCATCAGCTTAGAGTCAGAACATGGCCGAGAAAAGGTCATGCTCGTTAGTAGTATTCACAGAGCAAGTGGCAGCAGAGCAGAATAGAAATCTGACTTCTATGTTCACATGACACCTTTTAAATGTCTGTAGCTGATCTGGGGTCAGTTACAGTCTTTACGTCTTAATTTTTGGTATGTTTGGGAAAGTAAAAACAAAATAAGTGCAGGTTGTAATTTTCTTCTGTGGTTTCGAATGTGTGGGCTGACTAACTATATTTATTTTAATTGGTGAGAGTTTAAAAATAATTCCACCCCATGTTACTGCTGCTTTTACCACGAAGAATTTCAGGATTGTACTGGGAGGCCTAATTAGATCAGGTTTCCTGTGGTAAACCAGCAGCTACAACATCATTTGTGAGTCATGTGAGGTTAAAAATCAAATTGTCTGTTCCTGCGTACGTTAAAACCAGCTTCGGAGAGACAGAGAGGAGCTTCCCACTAGAGCAAAGTAACAGGTGGTAGCATACGCACTGGTATGGCAGCTCACCTTCGGTAAACAAAGTGGCGGCGGCACCTCGTCGTATCATATTCACACTGGCTGCAAGTCATCTGGCAGCTAACTCTCTTCTCTGCCGCACCAGTAAGTGTGCTTCATTTGCTTCAACATTACCACCATTAAAATCCAAAGGCAGTTCCAACATGCCATCGTCTCAAATATAATAAAATAACATATTGTGAATATGATGTAATCGTAAGATAAGATAAAACATGTAATCAGGGACGGAGTTTAGAGAGTGATTTGACTGAACAGCAGTCAAGAGGTTCAAAGTCTGAAGACTCCGGTATGAAAAAAAGAGAAATAAAAAGGGTAGAGGAGAGAAAGGAGGGGGGGGGGGGCTATAGAGAGGTGAGGGTTAAGGAAAAGAGAAAAGGAAGAAAGGAAGGAAAGGAGAAGAGGGGAAGAGGCTGGACGCTTGTGTCATATTGTCTTCACATCCAGAGGTTGGTCAGCATGGAGCTGAGCAGCGCCACCAGAAGCAGCCATGCAGAGGACATCACTGGAAGAGGGAAAGAAATTTTAAAATATTAAAGGAGACTGTACATAAAAAAAACAACATCTTTGAAGCATGCACTGGCTTTTAGTAAGTAGAAATTGACAGCATATTGTATTGTGTATCTTATTAATGGATCAATCTTCCTTCTGTCCTTCATCTATCTTCACTCATAATTTCCCAGGGGGTTCTGTAGCACATGGCTCATCCTTTCTTCCACAGTATCATATATGATATCTTAAACACCTCTGACTGGATTTTGATGAAACAATGATGGAAAAAAACACATCACCACAGTTTACTCTCATTTTTTAGAATTAGACTTATTGAAATAAGGGACAGCTTTAATCACAAGGTGACATAATTGTTAGTGATTGTACTGTCCACACGGTGAGCTTAAACATCCCCCTGTGCTGAAGTACAGCCCTACTGAATATTAGACAGTGTTGAGCGTCCCACCAGAGCAGTTTCACAGTGTCATGTCGACCTAAGAACCTCTGTAACGTTGGTGTATTTGTTTAAGAGATTTGTGAGTGTTCATGCTTCATATCAGTTTTAACAACCAGAATTTGATGTGTCTTTCAACCGATTATAATAATATTCTCTTTATTTCAGCACCACCTGAGTGGTAAAAGACAAAATTCACACAGCCATCAGCTGAAATGAAATGGATGTAAAGAACGATTAAAGAAATGTGGTGTGTGTTTTTACCTGCACTCGATGAGTTGCAGTCCATGTTGACCAGTGCGTCCAGGTAGCCCGGGCCCAACCACTCCTCGTAGGTCTTTTTGTCAGCGACACTCACCAGGCGAACGGTGGAGTCTTTGAAGATGAGATCTTTGCCGCTGTAGGCCTGTGAGTCGAACATCTTGAAACCACTACCAGTGTCACTGCCAAAATATGTCTGCAGAGAAACAGTGAGGGAGACAAAGAAGCTTAATAAAGACCAAAACATCATGTTGATTAAAGGTTCAATCCATGTTTACAAGAGTTGATTTCCTACATCCTAGTTTAGCCACTGATTCATCTCACTATAAAATGAACTTGAAGACACATGAGACTTATCTGAGAGATTGTTAATCCATCACATTGAACCTTTTGTCTACTTTATCTATTTATTTGTTTTGGTCAAAGTTAAGTTATCAACATGTAGCTTTGTTGCCTCGACCAGGATCCTTTTCGAAAACTCAACAACAATTTTATTATTATTAGAAACTACATCACTCACTTAAGATTCAGGTTACATTTTGTTTGGGACATTGATTTCTTGATTTGTTTATATATCTGTCAAGATGTGGTCCTTAGAAGAAACTTTAAGCTGTATTTTTTTTTCATTTGTTTTAAAATTCTAAACTTTTGGTCCGGCATTTTTGACATTATTTCTAAAATCATTACTGCTTATCTAGAATCAGATTCTTTACTAGTCGTCCTCGGCTCATCTGACTCAACAGTAAACTTTTCAAATGCTAAGAAACTCTTTCTTTTTCCGTCATCACAGAAAAAAAACAACACACTGGAGGGAAACTAATGTCCTAACCACTAAAGTTTACAACATTGATTGTTTGTCTCTTGTATTTGATCATCACTTCTCAGATGTCGGAGAATCCTTGAATGCACCACCAAGAAGAATCTTGAAGCATGATGATCAATTTGACAAAAAAAAGACAAAAAAGTGAGTCCTTTAATATGAAGCATTATTTATCTTAAGCCAGTTTACTTTGCTGGCTTGCACCCTCTGGATGTGTGCAGTTTGCAAGACATTCACCAGGCAATTAGGGCCTAATGAACTTCACTACTGAGTTGAGTCATAGAAAGTTCAAAAGTCAAGACATCTCTGCTTCTGTTGCTTCCACTTTGACTTCTTTTTACACATCTATCTCTTGCAAGTTTCCTAACTTTAGGAAGAATACTAAATCACTTTTATGTTACACACATTCCCGAATTCCTCTGACTCTCCACTTTAAAATGACACATGCATACTGTACATATGCATATTCAGTACCTGTGCGCTGTCCAGGAGTCCATAGACAATGTAGATGTTGGTGTCTGGCCGCACCATCACAGCATGGGAAGGGACTCTGGCCAGGTTACAGTTTAGGTAGTCCGTGACCTCGGCCCTGCTGTCCTGGGCACAGAGCAGCTGGAAATCTTTGGACAGGAGATTCTGTGCCCACGGGTCAGTCGAGTTACCTGAATAAAGACACAAAGAGAGGTGGTTAGAGAGGTGGTTGACTGAGAAGCGACTTTTAAAAGGAGAATATTCTGTATCCTGGAGTTTCTTGTTTTACCATCAGTGTTTGTGAAGACAGTGGTGTGTTTGATGAAAGCCACTTCCCCAGTTCCCTCTGCTAGACACCTGAATGGACAAAGAGGCAGATGCAGTGTGTTACATTCAAATAAAGTGTGTTAGGCTCAAGCAACGTATCAAGCAATTTTTAGTACCTGAAGGCACCGTCGTATCCATCATACTGGTCTTTTCCCTTCTCACATTTGTTCTGCCCTGTGCCGTCTCCCTTACACAAAGCGCACAGGTTGCTCGGGAAACCAGGCTGGTTGGCGCCCGGTACGCAGCTTTGCTGGAAGAACCCTCCCACCGCTAAGCACCATGGGAAGCAGCAAACAGAAGGTTAAAGGAGAATTCAGGCTTTTAAACCAAATACATTTAATAATTATTGCTACCCAGAGGAAAAGAAATACTTAAAAGAGATGCTCCTCCAATTTTACACATTACGGTCAGTTTACTCGTCGTGAGGAGTACTACAGTTTTATAATGTTTTCTGTGGTTCTGGAGGAGCTTTGTCAAGTCTGACATAATAACCCTGATGATGTCAGCAGGGCAATCTCAGATCGGGTCTGACAGAAAACCTGTGTTAAGATGTGGAGGTATGTGGATCAAAGACAAAGCATTAACCAGGCAGAGAGTTGTGACCCATACTGGAGACCTTTGTTACATTCATGGTCATATCCCATTTCTCTCTCTCCCCTTGTTTCCTGTCATATCTCAACTGTCACTATCTAATAAGTGTATTTAATGTCCTAAACATACTTAAAAAAGCACTAAAAGAATGAAATCTAGTGCTAAAACAATAGGTTGATTTACAAATGAGTCAATCAACAAAGGAAAAACAATGTTATAGTAATAACCAATTAAACATTTTAGTCATTTATCAAGTAAGAGTAATAAAGAAGTAAGAAAGTTTAACACTGTAGATTAGACATCTGTCGGTTTTGAACTGGTGGTCAGACAAACACGTTTTACCTTGAGAAGTTGAGCATTTTTCACAATTTCTTTACGTTTTAGTAACTTAATGATTCATTGAAAAAAGCAATCAGCAGACTAATCAATAAAAATAAATAAAATCATTTGTTTCCCCCATAATGCAAACTAGAAAATGAAACATTCTGGTAACGCACACAGGAATGCTCACATGTTCAGTGTATAGTCAATGGATTCCTACACAAGAAGTTCATCTGACTTCACCTGAAATTCCTCTGCTACACACACACACACACACACACACACACACACACACACACACACACTGACATCCTACTGACCTTGAGGTATCTCACAGTTTTTGGGGTAGATCAGGCCTCTCTCAATCAGCGTTGCTACAGGAACGTTCCAGCCAGCCGTGCGGCCCACTCCAGTGTGACAGGAGCGACGGCCTCGCAGGTCGTTAAGGTTGTGGATGTTATTGTTACTCTTTTTCACCACCGCAACTGCATAGTAAATGGAGCCATCGCGAGCCCCTGGAGCAAAAACAAAACAAAACATCCTTGAAACCAGAGTGTGTGACTGTGTATCTTCGTTCATATGAATCTGTGTGTTTGTGTTTTTACCTGTGTAGCTCTCGCCGGTCGCAGGGACCAAGCCGTAGTCTTTGCCTGCTTTGTACATGTAACCTCCATCCAGAGTGATGGCATCAGCCTCTTTGTTCTACACAAATAGAAACAGAAAGAACAGAGATTGAGATGCCAGAGCTGCTATAAGAAACCTGCAATCACTGGCCACTTGGGGGCAGCAGAAACACATTGTGAACACAACACTGACATATCATCAGCTTTTAAGTTGACATGTTCAACGTGTTAGCAAAGTATTTCCACATCTGTTACAGAGCAACATTATCATGCATTTGGAGTTGTGGTTCTGTCCAGCTGGTGAATGTCAGTCCAATATTCACTCTCTTTTAGCTCTTTTTTTTTGCTCTGTACCAGATCCTGAGGGAAATATCTGACTGTTTACCTGCTAAATGCTCCACTATATTTCACCAGATAGTTGCCGACTGTCTCTTTGCTGTTTGGTGCTGAGCAGGTAGTGTACAGTGAGTTTTGAGAGCTTTTGCTCTGAAAACAGCTGCCTGCTGCGGCAAAAAAACAACACTACTAGAGTGGTGAGAGTGAACCAAAACAGTAAATCTGCAGCCGGACAGCTAAACAATGAGCTGAAACTCACTATAAAGCTGCGTAAAGCTGAGTGGAACTGCAGGTAATTCTCTGTGGGTTCATCACTACGAGTGACTCCTCTGACATAACACACTGACATTTAATACAGTTTTTATTAGAAAATATTTGCTTATAGCCACTTTAAAACAAAAACTACTGACACTAAAAGCTTTCAGTAATTTGTTGCTGCTGATCTTAAGAAACCGGCAGTGAGAAACATCTGTCTGGTACCTGGATTTTCTTCATGCAGTCAGTTTCAGAGTCCCCGTAGACACAACTGATGTCTGGAACCAGTTTTTTACTGCGGAAGGCGGTGGCCATGTCACCGCACTTCTGCTGCTCGCCACTGGACACCACACACCACCGCAGAGTGTTTTCTGTTGATAGATGGATGGATGGATGGATGGATGAGTGGGTGGGTGAGAGGACAGATGAGGACAGATGGAAAGATAAACTCAGACAGATAAATATGCTTCACCTGTAAGGGTACAGCCCATGGCAGTCATGGCATTATAATAGCGACTACCCAGCCACTTCTTGGGGTCGTCATACCCAGCCTCTTGAAACATGACGGAGAACTCAGAGAAGAGCAAATTTTTTCCCCCGTACTCCGCAGAGGAAAACATGTTGAAGCCGGATTTTTCCTGCAGACAAGAATTTACACTCAGTCTCACAAATGAAATCTCACAGCGGAAATGTATAGTATTCACACATAAGCGACAATGTGGCCAAATGGATCACTGATTACTTTGTTGTGTCTAATACCTGTAATGAAATTCGATAATTCAGGAATAATAAATGTGGCGATAACCAACATGTCACATATATGTATCGTCACAGGTGGAAGGTGTCAATCTGTATCTCCATGGCTACAATGTGCCAAAAATAGAACTTTGATGACTGATGTGGAGCTGCAACAATTAGTCAATGGAAAGAAAATTAATCTGCAATTACTTTCATAATCAATTTATTGTTTCATTTTTCAAGCATAATTGCCAAACCTTCTTTGGTTTTATCCTCTTAAATGAGACAATTTGCTGTTTTTCTTTGTCATGTATGACATTAAATTGAATATCTAAAGATTCTGGACTGTTAGTCAGCAATTTTCCCATTATTTTTTTTACATTACGTCGACTAACAATTAATCAAGGATGAAAATAATCATTACTTGCAGCCCTACACTGATGTATTATTGATGCATTTGGACGTACCATCCCCTGCGTCAGCATGTTAAACACCACAGATGGGGTGACGTGATTGCCGACCACGATGCCACGAGATGGAACGCGGACTAGATGGCAGGATTTCCACTGATCAACGGGAGCTCTGCTGCCATCACGACACAACAGCTCATAGTCTGATGACCTTAGTTTATGTGCCCATTCTGGGCCATGACCTGGTGAAGAAATAACTGGTTAGCTAACAGACAAGCTTACTCACTAGATGGGTATTAGCCATCTGAATGACAGCATTTAATCAAATTATTATAATAGCCAACTTATTTATGATTATCAAGCTAACTAGTTGTTACCATCGGTGTTGTCCTCGACAGTTGTGTGTTTGATGAACGCCACGTCTCCTTGACCATCTACCATACACCTAAAGAGACCGAACCAAAAGCAGGAGAAGTTGAGAGTTAAAGGTGTGAACTACTTGTAAATTCTCACACCAATTTCATTGAAAGTGGTCAAAACCAGATGCATTAACTTTTTGTCCCTCTTGTGTTTTCCTCTTCATAAACACAACAGAGATATTTAAAGATCCTCTCCAGAGATGTTTTAAGATGTATATAAAATACTCTACTTTGAATAATAATTTGTGTCTGATATGGTTTTTCCACAAAAAAGTTAAATTATCTTGTTAAAATCCTTGAAATGACATCTACTACAGAAACTATGAATATGCAAATATTTTTCATCTCAGAAGTTTAACTGCTGGACACAAGATTTAAAGTCCATTCTCAGTGTATCTGCAGTGGAGGCTTCAAGTTTCCACATCACACTTGTGTAAGTTGAATATTGGACCAGGATTGGCTTCCAAACTATTTGTGATGTCACAAATCATGCTCGAAGGCCTGCCGCTTAAAATCAGATTTTCGATGAGCACAGAGAAACTTTCCTCCTTCAGCAGATGAATATGAAAAAGGTCTAGTGTCAAACTCTGCATATACATCATTTTGCACAGTGAAGCTCAATAATTCAACTGTAGGAACAAGAAAAATATATGGAGGGAGGGAGACTTTAACCATCAAAGACACAAATTCTTGGATTTGTTTCTTTCTTTTTTATTGTCTGAGCCCAGAGGAGAAATTTCCATTGTGTATCACTCAAAGAGAATAGTCATGTCTGTGTGTGGTCTTGTTTCAGTCGTTAAGGAATTACAATTTTTTAATTACTGAATTGACAGGACTACAGCCATACATCTGTGAGGCTGTACGAAGTCACTATGCTTTGAACTGAATGGGTTAGGGTTACAATGACAATGTTAGCATATGCTATCTCTATCTCTATGCTAATTTAACATTTTCAGCCTTTTCAGCCTTAGAAAACTACAGCGTAAAAATGCTATAAGATGTGAACATGGTAGTATATGTTATGTAATGTACTATATATTTATTTCTTTTTCTTTGTTATAGTTTTAGGTTACTGCTTGTATATTGTATACAGATGAAGTGCCTGAATGTTGGTATTGAAGTGTTTGTGGAAAAAGTTAGCATGCACACATTTGCTGCTTAGCACTATGACCATGACCATGAAAAATTAATACTATAAGTAGTATAATATAATAATAATTAATAAAAAAAAAAAAAAAAAATATATATATATATATATATATATATATATATATATATATATATATATATATATATATATATATATATATATATTATAATAATGTATGTATAACAAATAGTAGTTTTCACCCTTTACTCTATGTTGCTATGTTTTTTTTCTCATTTGTGTTAGCCTACAACATACGCATACAACTCACAGTTTATATTATATATAAATATATAATTTTGTGTAATGTATGTATAATTGACATAAGCGATTGTGACACAACCATAGCTGGTGTTTCCTGCAACTCATAAGCCTTACTGTTGCTTTGCTTTCTACCCTGAATATAACACATAAACACAAATATTTAAATATGAGTCATAATGAAAACCTTTACTGAAACTGGTCCTGATAGAGGGAAGGAAGGAATTACTAAAAAATGACCTTACTGTATGTAATTCTGATGTGTGTGTGAGTGTGTGAGTATGTAGAATATGAACTTGTGTTACCTGAACGCCCCGTGATAGCTGAAGTATTTCTCGTTGTCGCCCCACTCACATTTGTGCCCTCCCTGCCCGTCTCCCCCACACTGCTGACACAGAGATTCAGGGTAACCGGACTCTTTTGCTCCGGGGACACAGCTCGCATTGAAGAAATTTGCCACACCTGATCACACACACACACACACACACACACACACACACACACACACACACACACACACATACATACATACACACACATACATGTTGTTTATGTATAGGCCTACAAACTTTATTATTTTTAGGATTTTTCTCTTAATGGTGGAAAAATGATTTCTGCTCTTGACATAATGAGCATTATGTAATGAAGGTCTCATTAGGCAATCACAGTGAGTCACCATTTACATTTTGCATCAGCTGATACAACAACCCCATTAAACAACAGACCCCATGTTTCCCATATCAGAATCTCACACATCTTGAGATTTTAAAATATGTAAGATTACAAAATCAAGACAGCAGCTTCTCTGTTCCACTTCCTGTCACCTGCCTATCAGACCTTTTTCACAGCAGTAATAGAAAAAAAAAAAAATCACAGCTGTAACTGATGACTTTTATGATGACTCCAAGGATGGAGACCCAAAGTGTTTAATATTGAGTAAATAAATAAATAAATAGATAATTAACAGACATTAGGAAATACATAATCAAACTGTATGAATAAATACATACAAAATATTTGAAATATGATATGTGATATAACCATACAATTGTGAAATAATACTATTAATTGAAAACTCATCTGCAAAAAATAACAATAATAATGTCATTTTATTCAATTCTAGCAGTTTTCATCTCATTCATCAATCAGCTGCCCCCTTCTGTATTGCTTTGCCTTTAATATTTTATCAATTTTCTTTTCATTTGTTATCTGTGCAATGCTGTCGTGTTTTTAGGATTTTACCCAAATTTGATTTATTTTATTCTACACTTTTATTAATTTTCTGCTTGATTCTCATACTTATATCTGTGTTTTCATTTGATTGTAGTTCTCAGTATCTGTAAAGTGCTTTGGTCAACATTTGTTGTTTTTAAATGTGTTCTATAAATTGACTTGACTCAAATAATAAACCAAACATTAAAATTATTATTGTCTCTCCAGCTTTCTATATGTATATATACAGTATATGTATATGTTTCCTACCCTGTGGGATGTTGCAGCCCATCGCAGAGATGTATCCCTGGTCAATGAAATATCCTATAGGCATATTCCAGCCGGCTGTTCGGCCTTTCCCGGTGTGGCAGCTGTTTCTTCCTGCCAGGTTGTTGATGTTGATGCCAGGGTTCGACTTTTTCACCACTGCGACTGTATAGTAGGTGGCACCGGTACCTGAGGCGACGACAGCACAGGTGTTAACACACATGACACTGGAACACTGACTACTGCAAGTACATGGACAGCAAAACATTTCTCTCTTATTATCAGGGAGATGAAATGGCATAAGATCAAAGTGCAGACTGTAACGCTTGTTTTAAATATCTCACATGCAGCACAGAGATTATAATCCAAGTACATGTGTGATGTGTGATCATTAGTGGAGAAATAATAATATATATTCACCTGTTTTCACTTTCTGTGTCTAGGAATCATCTATAATTGTTATCTTTTCATGTCAGATGAACTGTCAGATCTAGTTCAGTAGTCAAGGTTTACAGAGAATTCACAAATTACTAAATCCACCTCTGGCTACAGTGGAATAACTCCAGTCAAGCAGATTAAGAAAACTCAGAGTGTTAATTTTCTTTTGTCTGATTCAGAATAGACAGATGAACTCTTTTATATAATTATTTTTTGTTCACTAGCATTAATCCTGCCCCATCATGAGCGATCCAAACTTATCAACTAAAGTCACTTGGAGTCATCATCAGTGTTGTTTTCGTCATACTACTAAAACTTACGGTCAGGGCCTGATTCACCACCAGCTATCTTGAAGGAAGCAATCTTCGACTGCTTGTAAACGTTAGAGGATGCCATGGACAAGGCATCTGCTTCGTTTTTCTGCAGAGACACAACAAAGAAAAAGATTAATGATGTTACAAGATTAATTATGTTAAAAGACTAAAGAATCATCTGTGGCCACATGATGATTTGCTCTGGAGCAAAAATGTGTATTTCTTCTTAAAATGGGACTAAACGTCTCAGCAGGATCGAATCTACAAGAGGTTTAAAGATTCCACATTAGATTAAACATGCTTTTAAGCAGCAGATGGCGCTTTGGTACATCTTTTCTGGGAGTTTGAGAAATTAAGTACTTTTTGGAAACTTTTCATTAATGCTAGATACTGAAATTCAATTCAATTCTTGTTTTTTTTTTTATTTGTTTTTTTTTAATCAAATTACACACCAAATCAGAACTTAGATCAATTCAAAATATGAATACTCATTAGCATTACTTATTTTGCAAAAAAAGTATTTTGTTGTGTTGTGACAGACAAGACTGCTCTAACTTAATTTATTTCTATATCTTATTTTCTTCCCCTAGAGAAGTAGTCATTGGAAAACAAAAATTGTGGATATACTTTCTATGATTTTTAGTCACCTTTTATCTTGTACTTGGAAAATGCAAAATTCAAGAAAGAGTAGATGTTTAGTCATAAAAAATATGATTTACTGGATTTTTTGTAAGACATAATTTTGGCTTATTGTATATCATTGAAGCGCTTGTTTGTGCCCTGGGGTGAAGGGAATGAAGAAATGTGTGGACTGCATTGCTTGTAGTATCTACAGTTTGATGAAATGTAAAATAATAAAGAAAAATATATTATTAAAAAAACATGCTTGTAAGAGCATGTTGAGCCTATCAGCTATTTCCTTATAACCTGAATTTGTACATAATACTTGTATTTTGCTCCGAGTTTAGCTTCTGGTAATTAAGATAACCTGTTCAGAAATCTTCCAATCTGTGGTTAAACAAACCTTTACCCAGTGTGCTTTGCGCCTCCTGATGACTATATGGTCCATTAACAAGTTTATTGCACAAGTTTCTGCCTTGTTATCTGACACGTGATGGTGTGTTCTGCCACTTTCCATCAGTGCTCTATGTCCCCTGTTGCACTGATTGACACAAATCAATAGATTAGATCAAAGAAGCTACACTTGTTTTAAACAAGTCAATTTGGAAGATTGGAATATTATTCCGATCTGACATGCTCGATTTGGTCCTCGTTATCACTATCCAACCTGCAGTTTCTGAACGCAGCCCTCGAGAGTCGCTCCCTTGACACAGCTGACGGATGGACTGATGGAGACGGCGGCGAAAGCCTTCGACATGGCCTCGCATTTCAACTGCTCTGGATCTGAGATGGTGCACCATCGGATGTTGCTCTGGCCAAATACTGAGAGTGAGAGACATGGAGAGGTACAGGGAGAGAGAGAGTGCAGGTGATCAGTCTGTTATTAAAATATTAAGTCCTTCATGAAAACATCCTATTTAATGTTTTTTTTTGCCTTTGTAGAAAATATCTGATTAAGTGGTAATGCTTTATTTTACATTTTATAATTAAGTAATTTTGCAGGTATTTAATGGGAAATACACTCATTATAGAGTTTTTTTTAAGAGTGAGTTAAAGAATTGTTATTAAAGGGGACCTATTATGCTCACTTCCAGCTCTATATTTTCACTAGAGTAGCTTTGTGTGATTCACAGTTCAAAAGGCTCCTTATTTATCTTATACTGGCCCTTTATGCAGCACCTCAGTTCAGTCTCTGTCTTTAACAGGCAGTCTTAGCTCTTGTCTCTTTAAGGCCCCCCTCCTGATGAGCCCACTCTGTTCTGATTGGCCAGCTTCAAGAAGCCTGCCGAGGGGCAGCCGTATCAGAGTTGTGTTAAGTTACTGCCAATGCAAACCAGACATTTCCTGCTTTATTTGATCAAATTAAAAGCTTTTAAATTACTAAATAATGGCAGACTTTACAGGAAATTAAATGTGTTCCTCACTGAATTAGCAGAGCTTTGTTAGCGGTATTACATGGAGATATGTGGAGATCTTTGTTCAGTGGATCAGTTAGAAATAATGCAGGGACAAGCAGAAACAACCACAGTGGTGATGATGTTTGATGAAGAGCTGCAGACAACAAGCACACCTCCAACAAGTAAACTACTTATTTTACTTTGCCTGCTGTGTAATGGAAAAACAGTCACAGTGTGCCAGCTCGACTCGAGTCATGGCTCGGAGTGACTACCCCCAAAACCAAGGAAAAATGCCATAATGTTAGCGGAGTGGAGCAGATGACCACATAAAAAAATCCATCATGAGCTGACATCAGCTTGGGCTGAGAGTAGAAAAAACCGAGTGTTCAGAGCAGTCTGAAGCCGGTGGTTTTTGCTTCTACATATGTTTACCTCATTATTTGACACTTTGTTCACATTTCATATGAACATCTGACATTGTTCATTATATATATGACTGAAAATAAGCAAAAGCATAATAAGTCCCTTTTAAGAAGTTTTGAAAATTAACAAGTATGAACCCAAATATAATGAGCAGGCATTTACCTAAACCTTAACTAAACCACACTTTTCTCCATTTTTCTTATAATTTTACCACAATTTCTGTAAAATGTCCTAAAATTAACTGTTCAATACCTAAAAATTACAAAGAAAGTGTCTAGGAAATTTGTATAAAATTAAAGGACCCATAAATTAAAGCATTATTATGTTTCCTTAGCAGGGCTGCTGTACAGAGGCAAGTCAATTCACCTTAAAAGTTTCTCTTGTTCTGTAAATTCACATCTGTGGTAATCCAATTTGTTGCTCTTAGACTTGTATCGCATGCATTTTATTCCAGCTGGGGTATATTTGGTTTTAAATAGCCACAAAGACACACATTACATAATAAATCAATGAAAACATTCAGATAAATAAATAAAAAATGCTTATTTTGTGTAACTCACAGTGTACACAGTGTAAAAAAGCATTTCTTACCTGTATTTAGTATTAGCAGTAGAGCTCCTACTGTCCTCCACATAGCCATGGCCTTGTTCTTTCTCCTCCTATCTTTGGTGAAATAGCCTTCTTTTCCCTCTCCTCTACTTTATATGACGACTCTGGGGTCAAAGTCCAACTTCTATTTCCAAGAATCAGCTTAAAGTCCTGGTGTGAAGTTCAGAAGAGATTGTATTTTTAGTGGTTTACAGCTGGCATCTACAGCATGTCATTTCTAGTGGAGTATTTGAAGCTCAGTGTAGAGTTTAAGAAAAAGTGTGCCTCACTGGTATACCTGGTCTGACACGTCTCTGCTGCTGCCGCCTGGCTGCTGGCCAGAGCTCAGACAGAGAGGTCTTTTACACTCAGGACCGCACCTCTGCTTTCCTCTCCCTCCTCTGCTCTGCTCGCATGGTGCTTTTCCACTGATGGGCAAGAGGGAATGAAGGGTTTCATACCAACACAGTGACTCAATGCTGAAACAACACAGAGACAAAAAATATGTTTATCTGCTTTTGTTATGGAATGTGATCTTGCCTCTTATTGCTAGAGGTTCAGTTATTTGTTTTGGTGCAGAATAGGAAAGCTGTTTTCCTTGTTACAATGCTGTACCCAAAGAGATCCCACTGTGTGGGCATGTGGTCTATAAAGTAAAGTGAAGTGAAGTGAGGTGGGTGTTCTGGCTCAGAGGGCCAATGTAGCCTATATAATACTCACCATTCATGTTCTTGGTTTCAGTCTGGAAACCTAACAGTGTCCCAGACCCCAAAAATGTCAACATCTTTCCATCTAATGATGTACATACATCCCTTAATTTACCTCTTCAGTGAAAGGTCTCATATCTTTTGCTCAAATGCCAGATATATGACTTCTAAACAGAAATATTCATCGACTGTTCTTTTAGGCTGATGGATATCAAGAAGCAATAGAATTGTATTTCTAGACTATTACTTATCTTTTATTTACGTATCTGTTCACTGTTGTTTTTTAATTAATCAAATAAGTTTCTATTCTTTTAATTTAAATTTAATGTTTTTATGCAGTTTTTAAAAAAGTCTGTGAGAACAATTGTATAAGGTCCTCTGTAGCCCTGGAGGGTTTTTTTTAAAGTTTGAAAAAAACAAAACCCTAGTGATGTCATCAGGGTTATCACGTTTTGGGTTTAAAGGACCAGTGTGTAGAATTCAGTGGCATTTAGCTGTGAGGTTGCAGATTGCAACCAACTGAATACCCCTCCCCTTCCAAGCGTGTAGGAGAACCTGCGGTGGCCGCAAAACTCGCCAAAAACATGAAAGGCCCTCTCTAGAGTCAGTGGTTAGTACACTCTGGGTTACTGTAGAAACATGGCGGTGCAACATGGTGGGCTCCGTGGAGAGGGCCCGCTTCCTATGTAGATATAAAGGGCTCATTCTAAGGTAATGAAAACACAACAATTCTTATTTTCAGGTGATTAAACACAAATTAAAATGTACTTACGAATATTATATTCCATTTCTGACAAGTTTGTTCATCTAGATGCTCCTAAATTCTAAACACTGCACCTTTAAGACTTCAAATTCATAACAGACAGCCTTTGTTACAAA
This sequence comes from Thunnus thynnus, assembly GCF_963924715.1. NCBI lineage: Eukaryota > Metazoa > Chordata > Actinopteri > Scombriformes > Scombridae > Thunnus > Thunnus thynnus. Next base: position 7,050,925 of record NC_089524.1, on the reverse strand, counting down.
CTGGAATTGTAGGGTTTGGGAGGAATGGAGGGTGTAATGAAAAACTGAAAGATGCTATTGAGTTGCATTATGGGAAACGTAAGATCCAGTGTTTTTTGAGCATGACTCATACCCCCAGACTGCTGCTTTGACATTCTTTTTTTTTAATCCATCTCTTTTCACATCATAGAAATGAAATACTCTAATACTATGCAGTGATTATTTCTTTATCATCCTTACTTGGTAACACACTGCACTGCCTCCTCTGTGTGACTTCTCATCCTCCAGTGCCTCATTATCATTAAAAGTACTTTTAACAGTGCTTGAACTTGCTATGTGACTATTTTATTTGAAAGTGAATGTTTCTGTGACTATAATCTGGGCTCAGAAAACATGAAGTACAAACAAAAGCAGATTAGTGTCACTATAGAGACAGAAGAGCTTCATGACACTTGAATTCCTTCTTTTTCTTATGATTAGATGATCCAACAGCTTCTGGCTGAAAACTCCAAACCACATCTACCAAATGAAATCACATCATGTTGCAGGATGTGACGATGCATGATTACGGTCGTAAATTATTTCTGAAGACTTTTAAACACAGTGGCAACCTAACCATAAACATGTGTTATTGCTCTGATTGCTCCTCCTCAAAGAACATTATGAGGCACGGGTGATAAGAATAATAAAACTTAGAATTGAATAATGAAGGCAACAACAGTGCTAATATCTCATAATCAGCACTTTTTCATGATAAAGACTTACATCATATTACATATGATGTAAGTCATACATAAGTCATACATTAAATTATAGTTTTGGTAAATGAAATAAAACAGAGCAAGTGAAACTCTGCAGTAAAGACAGTAAATGTGACTGCAGGAAAGGAGATTGTTGGGGGAATACAGATCACGTTTATGCTGCTGCAGCATTCACATGACACTATGTGGCTGAGTGAGGATGACACAGAGGTGACAGCCAATCTGATGTGTCAGGTTGGTGTTATTTTCCCTCCACAGAATGCTCATTTACAGATATTTGTGTCAGTCAGCACATAAAACATCAGCTGACCTGAGAATCTGCTGTCGCCACTTGAAATGTGTCTTAAATTAGAAACCTGTGATTCATTTACATAAAGTGAAAATAATGTGGATCAACTTTTCTTAAATCCTTATCTCTAATCCTTAAACCCTCATGTGTTTTGACAATTCTCTTAATATCACTGACAGCAGGCTCTGAGTGCAGTCACGGTACCTATAATCAGAATTTTTTCAAGATCCTATAAAGATATAAAGACATTATTTATATATCAGGTGTCCTAAAACTGAGACCTGCCACCTTTTAACGATTTATAATTTCTGCCTCCTGCCACTCTGACAGCAGTTTACTGCAGGAAATTTGCCTATAATTACCTGAATATGGCTTCCTGAACTTGATGACCGGATGAGCTGAAGGGGTGTGATACTGTGAACTTTGGACCTGACACCTTTGGACAAATTACTCTAAAGCACCTGAAGTCCCAAAAGACAATTTTCTAAAATCTTGCGCAACTTTAGGACTTCAGCAGCTCTGTAAGGTTCAGAAATGTTCTCACAAAACAACTTTAAAAACAAAACAAAACAAAACTCTACTTTTAAATCAGGAAGATTCTTCTCCTTTCATCATATTCATCTTTTTTCCCTTTATTTTTAATTTATTACTTCCTTAATTCTTATGACTGAGACTACATTTGTACTGATTGACTGCCTTGACCTTTCTTTGTAATGGAAAACTTGAATACAAATCAGTGTTATTATATTGTTACTTGCTTGCTTGTTATTGTACTTGCTTTAATAAGATTCTTTAAATATTTTTAAATTGAAGACAAGTCCTATTATTTGATCCTACAAGCACTTGGATAAAGAAGACTCAGTACAACATTGCATGCCTTACAGGATAGGTTCACACTCTTTTTAAAAACAACAGTCAGGTGCCCAAATGAACTTTGCTCACTGTAATCATTCCTCCTGTTCACATAATAACCCACAGGCTAAAACACATGGTGGGCATTTCTGGGACTGCATTCCAGTGGTTCTCCGTCTATCTCACTGATAAGACTTTCTCAGTCTCTGTAGGAGAACTGACAAAGCAGCAACACTGCTGCTTTGTCATGTGGCGTCCCACATTGGGTTGGGATTGGTCATGGGGCCTATTTTATTCTCCATATACATGTTTCCACTAGGACAGATTATCAGTAGTTTCAGCAACATCTATCATTTGTATGCTGATGACATCCAGTTATACTTTTCCTTCAAACCTGATGAGCTTGAGAGACTGTCTGTATTGAACAGCTGTTTAAATGCAATCAGGAACTGGAAGGCAAATAATTTCTTTAAGTTTAATGCAGATAAAATTGAAACCTTGATTATTGTTCCGGATAACCTTCAGAACCTTGTTGCCTTATCCTTGTTTTCTTGGTCTAGTCTGCGTAATCTTGGTGTGATTTTTAACCAATCCATGAGTTTTGATGCTTATATTAGGACACTGAATCGATTAGGTTTCTTTCATTTAAGAAACAAAGCCACACTCAGGTCTGTTGTGTCATGAGCTGAATTGGAGATGCTCACACATGCTTTTTATCTCCTCATCTCTAGACTGCTGTAATTCTCTTTTTACCTGCTTTAATAAATCTCCCTTGGACTGTTTACAAACTGACCAAAATGCTGCAGCTAGGCTTTTACAATGATCCAACGCATTACACCTATTTTAACCTCTCTACATTGGCTTCCTGTTAATTTTAGAATTCATTTTAAAATCTTGGTGCTCACTTATAGAACCCTACATGGCCAGGATCCACATTATATTGTGGACTTTATGCACCTCCACACCACGATCTGAGCTCTTAGGTCCTCTAACCAGGGTCTTCTAAGTGTCCCTCAGACAGGTTTAAGGTTCGGGGAGATTGTGTGTTCCAGTCAGCACCACCTAAACTTTGGAATAATCTCCCTAAAAATCTGAGGTCTCTGGACTCTGTGGAATCTTTAGCATTTAGGTAGCAAGTGGTGTTTTATGTTTTAACTTGTGTTTTGATGTCTGTTTTTTCTCCTGTGTGTCACTGCCTGTGAAGTCACTGGTAAGTAAACTTTACTTACTTACTTCATACTGACTATTAAAAGGTCCATTCTTAATGTGCTTTCAATGTAAGTGATGGGGAACAAAGCCTTCAGTTCTTGTTTTGTGCAAAAATGTATCGAAAAGTGTAGAAAAAAAGGGTAAATAAAGTGGATATCTTCTTCTACGGTTACAGTCTTTTTACTCGTTCTATTACTATCTTTTAACTGTGTAGGGAAGCACAAAGAGGGAATTTCGTTCTAAAGAGACTTAACTTTATAAGATATCCACCTTACATGCCTAATTTGGATGCCTGAAGCCTAATATAAGCTTCAAATAGATTTTTGAATGCATTTTTGCACAAAATGAGGACCATCACTTACATTGTAAGCACATTAGGAAGGGATCTTTTCATGGTCAGTATGAACAGGAGGTATTGCAGCAAGAAAAACCTCTATTAATGTTCATTTGGGCACCTGACTATTGTTTTAAGACAAATTATGCATTATCCATTTACTGCGCTCTTTGTTTATGTAATTACATATCCAGTGTGGACCTTTAGGCAAGGTCCGCGTCAGGTGTTGGGGAACCAGGACACCCTGATGAGAAATGGAACAAGACATAGATGGAGCAGAGAGATTGATGAGGTACAACGAACATGCTACGGCAAGGGGGAGCCAGGACGGCAGGTCAGAGGGGAGATATCATCATCCTCCCCACACTCCGACAACCTAAGTTAGTCAACTCTCAGAGCTACAGAAAGGGGATGAAAGGGATACCCAGGAAGACATGAAGACAAGTTAGATTCTAAGTTAGCGCCGAACTGAGCTATGTGTATGTTTCAGATCATCAAACAAAGATAACACCCATTAAAACATAACTTAACTGTGGTTAAATATCTCCAGGCCTGATTACTGCCACACCTGTAGCAGATCCTCAAAAGCTAGACATCATGCCGAGAGAAATTGCCAAAGAAATTCAGGAACAAATGAGAAAGAAAGTAAGAAAGAAAGGCAGTGAGATCAGTCTGGAAAAGGTTATAAAGCCATTTCTAAAGCTTTAGGACTCCAGCGAACCACAGTGAGAGCCATTATCCACAAATGGTGAACAGTGGTGAACCTTCCCAGGAGTGGCCAGCCGACCAAGAGGTCCCAAAAGACCCCACAACAACATCCAAAGAACTACAGGCCTCACTTGCCTCAGTTGAACTCAGTGTTCATGACTCCACCATAAGAAAGCATAAGAAAGAGACTAGGCAGAGTTCCAAGACGAAAACCACTGCTGAGCAAAAAGAACATTAAGGCTCGTCTCATTTTTGCCAGAAAACATCTTGATGATCCCCAAGACTTTTGGGAAAATACTCTGTGGGCTGACGAGACAAAAGTTGAACCTTTTGGAAGGTGTGTGTGTCCCATTACATCTGGCGTAAAAGTAACCCCGCATTTCAGAAAAAGAACATCACTCCAACAGTAAAATATGGTGGTGGTAGTGTGATGGTCTGGGGCTGTTTTGCTGCTTCAGGACTTGCTGTGATAAATGGAACCATGAATTCTGCTGTCTAGCAAAAATTCCTGAAGGAGAATGTCCAGCCATCTGTTCGTGACCTCAAGCTAAAGCAAACTTGGGTTCTGCAGCAGGACAATGATCCAAAACACACCAGCAAGTCCACCTCTGAATGGCTGAAGAAAAATAAAATGAAGACTTTGGAGTGGCCTAGTCAAAGTCCTGACCTGAATCCTATTGAGATGCTGTGGCATGACCTTAAAAAGGCGGTTCATACTCGAAAACCCTCCAATTTGGCTGAATTACAACAATTCTGCAAAGATGAGTGGGCCAAAATTCCTCCACAGCGCTGTAAAAAACTCATTGCGAGTTATCGCAAACGCTTGATTGCAGTTGTTGCTGCTAAGGGAGGCCCAACCAGTTATTAGGTTTGGGGGGCAAACCTAATACAGGGCAATGTAGGTTTGGATTTTGTTTTCCCTTAATAATGAAAACCTTCATTTAAAGACTGCATTTTGTGTTTACTTGTGTTGTCTTTGTCTTATATTTAAATCTGTTTGATCTGAAACATTTAGGTGTGTTTTCTATTTGACAGGTGGGAGGAGAACCACTCCTGTAGGGCAGGCCCCTACATTTCTGAAAAGGGACACTTTGACTGGTCACTCTTGAAGGACACACAGCTGGGTCCAGGTCCAGCAGAGTCTGGTCTGTGCTGCTGCTCTGGGCTTCAACACAACACACACACAGTTTTGAGTGTGAATAATGATGGTGGAGTAATGCGAGTGGAGAACAGGCATGGACAATCAGAGATCCTCGTCTCACCTCTGAGCTTTGGTCTGGCTGTCATGTTCCCCACACAGAGAGCTTTTAGAGGGAGGGACGCCCTCCTCTCTCTCCTCACACTGATCCATGCTGCCGAGGTCACATCCACATCGGTCACACACACTTTCCACCTGCATCTGGAGAGGAAACACACATCATAACATCATTTCTCCTTTGAAATCCTTAATACCAGTTGCTCCTCCTGTGATTGGCTATTATTTTCTGTTATATATCAGTGTGAATGCAGGCAGACAGCAGTGTGAGGCAGAGAAAGCTGCCATTAGCTGCTGTACTTCTACTATCAGTCCACTAGATGGCATCATAAAGCTGCAGTGAAGTGAAGAGCTGCACACGTGATGCGTGGAGGAGGAATTACATTCACTGACACACACTGAATTTGAGGGGAAGCCTCAGTTTCATTAACCTCTTCCACTCACCAAGGACACCGGCATCACACAGGCAAATTTTCAAAGGGCCTCCTTCACCTCTCACCTCAAGATATCTGAATGAAAATGAGTTGTATCCAAAAAATCAGTTCTTACAGAAATCTCCAAATGTCAAACGTTTTTGACACCAAATCGCAGCATGAATTTTTCTATGGTGTTCCTAAAGGTCATGGTGTCTTAATGTGGTATTTTGGAGGGTTTTTTGGCCATTTTTTTTTTTTTCAATTCTCGACTCAAGTGGTCAAAAATTGCTGCACTAATTTATGAGACATAACTGAAATTGGGGCCTTACCAAAACACAATGTTTATTACAGATTTATTACTAGAAAAACTTGACACACAGTGCTGAACTGCATCTCAAATTAATCTTCAGGCTCCCGGCTTTCAGATGATGTATACCACTTCTACTGTATGTGACATATAATGTTGACCTGCTATCTCCCCCTAGCAATCCCCTGTTCCCACAAAAAATTGATCTATGGTAGGATGGCAGGAGTGGAAGAGGTTAATATTCAGCAAAAGTAACGACACTTAAACCAATAGAATTACTCTTCAAGAATAGCCATAAAAGTTCTTTCCATCATTGTAACATCTTGGAAAAATATAATTTCATTCGAGTTTTGAGAGCTTTGAAAATTTTAAATATGCTTGTTTTATGTACAAGGCTTTGCATGGGCTACCCCACCTCCTTTAAATGAATTTATTAAACAGAGGGCCGACAGTGGCAATAGCACCAGCACCAGGGCCACCACTAGAGGGGACTGTGTGGTGCCATATAGATGCTGTCAGTAAAGGCGAGGAAATATCGGGATGCCCTACCACTTCCAATAAGGGATCGCCCCAAACATCTCACCTTTATGACTCATCTCAAACAATGGCTCAAGGCAAACCAGAACTGTGATTATTTTTAACCAGACATGTATTTTGTCTTCCTCTGCTTGTGTATTTGTATATTTCTATTTATGTGCTGTTACTTAAACTGTTTTTGTTTTTGTTACCTGCCTAGGGACTACGGATGTAAATTAGCAGTTTTTGCTAACTCCGGCATGTTTACATCTTGTATTGCACACTGATGTTCATTAATGTGCTCTGTCCTTATCAATAAAACAACTACATAAATAAACTAGAAAATGCAATTTCTGTAGAAATTGCGTGTGATTGCTGAAAGCGAATTTAGATTGCATAACTGGAAGCTGAACACTATTGAAAAATCTAGCGAGATTAAAATCTGCAATAGGTGGAAATGAACCTACACCCTCATGTTTGTAAGACAGACATGCTATGCACTGAGCTAAGCTAACACACTCAGGTGAGATCTGATTGGCTGCTGCAGGTCGTGTGGTTATCCAGAGGCGGGCAGAAGGAAGCATTTTCCCCCTGATGAGCTTTGTCAGCAACACATCCACTGAGGTGGATTCTGTAACATCAGTCAGGATCTCATTGTTGTGGAAGTCCAGAGGAAGTCGACACTCATCCAGACCGTCAAAGATGAACACAACCTGGAACTCTCCAAACCTGCAGATTCCTGCTTCTTTGGTTTCAGTAAAGAAGTGATGAACAAGTTCCACCAAGCTGTACTTTTTCTCTTTCAGCACATTCAGCTCTCTGAAAGTGAATGGAAATGTGAACTGTATGTCCCGGTTGACTTTGTCTTCAGCCCAGTTCAGAGTGAACTCCTGCGTTAAGACTGTTTTCCCAATGCCAGCCACTCCCTTTGTCATCACTGTTCTTATTGGTTCATCTCTTCCAGGTGAGGCTTTAAAGATGTCTTCTGGTCTGATTGTTGTTTCTGGTTTGTCTGGCTTCCTGGATGCTGTTTCAATCTGTATGACTTCATGTTCATCATTGACATCTGCAGTCCCTCCTTCTGTGACGTAGAGCTCTGTGTAGATCTGATTCAGAAGGGTTGGGTTTCCTGCTTTAACAATCCCCTCAAACACACACAGGAACGTCTTTTTCAGGTTAGACTTGAGTTTAAGTTGGCACCTGCCAGCAGGATTCCCTGAATGAACACACAAGAAATAAGATCAATAAATTAAGTGTAAAGTAAATATTTCAACATTTAATTTAACGTCAGATATATTTTCCGCCATCTTCATCTCTCAGACATCAGTAAATGTCTTATTTATCCAGCATGTTAAATCTTTATAGAAATCCTCTTACTGCAGACAGTCAGCCAGCTCCTCCTGCTTCATTCTCCTCAGGAAGTGCAGTGTGATCTTCAGAAATGCCTCTCTGCTGCTCTTTCTCTGCTCTTCCTCCTCACCGTCCAACACCTCCTCATCCTCACTTTGGCTCTCTAAGCATTCTGGGTAATCTGAACTCAGAATTTTCTGCATCTTCTTAAGCTCATTCTTCACAAATGTGACGATATTCTCCTCCAGAAGCTGGAACAGAAAACTATATGAATGACACAATCAAACTGAAATCATGAAGCAAACATCAGATCCATGTTGGACAGACTGACAATCGACTGGTCTACAAAGTGCGGCATGGAGATGATTGTGAACAGAATAGATGGGAAAATAGTTGTTGTACATGTACAGACCATAAATATGGAGTTCAGGTGTGTTTGATGCTGCTGGGCAGACTGACCACTGGGAACCTCTGAGCTCTCCTGGTCCACTCTGTGGAGGAATCATGAAGAATGAGCTCACGTTATGTCTGTCCACAAAGAAAATATCACAAGCTAAAGGTCCATCACGTGATATTTGGATGTGCACAGAAAATAAGATGACTCCCTGTAGTGGTAAAGCTTTACTAGTCCTACTGATCCCACTGAGAATCAACAGTTTGTAGCTTTCAGCTCAGTGTTTTGTTTCATCAGTCAGTTTGGTTTAGTCCCAACAGCTCTCACCAACCCTCCATAAAGTTCTCCCTCCCTCACTGTACACTGCTGAAGTGCCCTGGAGGAAGGTAACTAGAGCTAGTGTGTAGTTGGATCATACTGGTTGTACTGGGCAGCTCCTTGTGTGAATGAGTTTGACTGTGTGAGTTAGTGTACTGATGAAAAAGTGCGGTGCTCAGAGAACATCATCTGACTCAGTAAAGGTTTAAAAATATTTAATCTCAGTCTAATAAAATCAAACAATTTAACATTGCTTTCAATCTCAGTTTTAAATCCATACCTTTGATGAACAGGGTGATGCCTTTTCCTTGAAGTAAAAGGATGTTTTTCAGTCTGGTCACTCTGTTTATCCAGCTTCCTCCTAATCAACACAGGACAAATTCCGCACTGTCCCCAGAAGACACTGTAACATGTACTGCTAGTATATTTGACAAAACATTTTTTAAATTGCATTAAACATAGTGAAAACATGTCTTGCCTGTCCATCTGTACTAGACTGGCCATTTTAAGTGGTATTTCCACAATCCAAATTTTCTGACTGTTTGACTTTGTTTCGTGCTTCGACACACTATCACGGATACCAGAGTGGGGTAATGATAATAACATTAATAATTTTATTTGTATGCTGTACTACATACTAATAAAACAGGCCTGGCTCAGCAGCCTATCTGTGAAACTTAAAACTAAACTATATAATCAAATCCAAATTTGTGCAAAGATTATTGGCCAGCCTGTAACACACATCCTTTCAAGTAGCTCACAACAAGAGCATGCGCAGACTTGCTAAAAGTATCTCTTCTGACTCCTCGCATGTTATAAACGGAGAATACCAACTTCTGCCCTCTAATGGGCGATTTAGAGTCCCTCAATTTAAACGCAACAGGCTGAAGAATTCTTTAATACATCTATCTTCTATCCTGTTGCTTAACCAAACTCAGTGTGCTGTTAAGTGAGATCTGAATCCAGAGGATATAATGTGATATGTATGATTGTCATGTCTAGTATTTTGTAAGTCTTCATAAGAATCTTGCCATGTCTCAACCCAAGCATGAAGTAGAACTTGAAACCATTCGTGTAAATGAGCCATTTTCCTCAATTCATCTGTTCTCCGCACAATAACAATATAAGTTTTACGTTATAATGACTGCAAAAAATTTTGTGACGTCCAGTCTCTCACAGTAGTTAATAGGTTCACTCATGTAATGCTTTTAATGCTGCTATCCTCCTTTTAGACACACACTTCAGTAGCACATGTTGAACAGATTCAGGCAGATTACAGTGTGTGCATGATCCAGTTGAGTTTTATTTTGAAGTGTTTAATTAAAGGTGTTTAAGATGTCTTCATGTGTGATTGATATCCCAGTATTATTGCCACATTTATTGGCCTCAGCTTTACTAAATTGCTTTGAAAATAACATTGTATTTCTGTCATTCAAAGGTTTTCTCTCACAGACAAAACTTTCCAGCCTGTCTCTCTGTTGTTCACTTCTGCTTTCAGCCCTTTCACCTTCTCTCTCTCTTTCTCTTGTCTTTTTTAAAATGAGTCAGGAAACCTACAACAAAGCCTAATTTTTAACGTTATCTAACAAAGACAGATGTTGTCCCCTCATATCTCTCATGACAGGGTTATACAGCCCTGACCATGACATGCAGTCACAGAATACAGAAGCCCCGCCCCACTGCTGCAGAGCGGAGCAGCTCACTGTTCACTTGTTTATTCCAAGTTTATTATTATTAAACATGTTGCGTGTCTAAATTGCAACAAATTTCGACTTTGCACTCCCTTGTATCCCCAGCAATACACCCTCCAAGTATGAAGTAGATCGGATGAACAGTTCTCGAGATATACGAAGGACAAACATACATATATACAGACAGGGATTCTTTGCTTTATATAGAGAGATAATCTGTATATCAACCATAGAAATCTACAAACTAATATAAAAACACTAAAAAGACTCATTTGCAACAGTAAATACGTTTAGAAAAAAAACATAATGTGGCACAGATTTCATTTTTTATCAGCATAATGAAGAAATATCTTTTATGGAGCTATCAAGTTACAAAACATTCACTGTCAACATATTTAATATGTTTTTCCTACAATATTCACTCATGTCAACTAAAGCATGATTAATATTTTTATAGTAACATAATTATAGTTATGTTTAGGGACTCAAAGCACACTGTTAAGATAAGGGAAAGATGATGGTCTTGATTAAATAATAAAAATATCAACACAGACTTGAAGAACAGGACATGTTTACTTTTTCATTATTGAAACAAAACTACAATCTTTCCCCAAACAACTTTTTATTTATTGTTCATAGAAATGTCCCATCTATCATTTTATGTGCTGTTCCATTCTTTAACATTTTTAGATTTAAACATTTGTTGAGAACCATTTATTGGATTTTTTTTGTCTTAAATGTAATTCTGTCATTGTGTGTTGTAATTTGGGGTTGTCTCTCATCAGATTAACTTTGCATACTGTATCTGTGTTTATATGACAAACAGGATTCATGTTGATTGTTCAACTCACCCTGATTTATTTCATAAAATTCAGCTGAAGCTGTTAAGTGTTGAGATGGTCAAGGGACTGACATGAAGCAACAGACCTTAACTCCATGCGACTCTAATGAGCTGTGTAAAACTGTTGCCTATGAAGGTATCTGTAAAAAGTATAAAAATTAAATCAGATTTTTCCTTAATATCATTCACTTATTCAGTTTTAAATGGGATGTCTGCATTACAGTGTTCGGTCTGTGTTTCACTTTACAGGAAATGTGGATGGCAAAGTCTCACAGCACACCATCAGGTCATGTTATCCATCTGCCCTTATCAGTGAAGGAAAGCACACATTTTCAGTCAATATTGGTTCGGCAACTATGTCTGCATCTGTTCATGTGTGCAACACAGATGGCTGCAACAGTCAAGAAATTCCTTGTAAGTAAAGTGAAAGATTTCCCTTTTTAAAGACACAAAATCACATTCACATGTAGTATCAGTCTAATGTTGGTCACAGTGAAGAACAATAAGTCACTTTGTGTCTTGTACAGTTTCTGCCATGTCTCCTGTTCTGTTTCAGACCCTGACCCCCCCTAAAATAGGCCTAATAGGTTCAACTGACGCTCTCTCTCTCTCTCTTATCTTGAAATGAATCAGGAAGGCTTCAGCAGCGAAACAAATTTGAAACAGCTGTACTGTATTTTGAAATAGCTACAGTAAATAGCAAAGCTGGCTATTTCATTACTTTTTTATTCATGTAATAAAAATACAAATGTCAATTAGATGGTAATCTGCATGAGAAATAAAGAAAAAGAAAAAAAATCGGTTATAATAATTATCCGCTTATAGTGATTAATTTGACCCAGACAGACATGATCACTATAAGTGGTTTCCACTGTACTAGCTGGCTGATGAGCCCGCCAGCCACTGACAGTTCTTTACATACTTTGCTTTTATATATTTATTATATATTTCAAAACAATCATATCAGTAGGCATAGATTATTGTTTATAATCAGTTAATGTCTGTGAAAAGGTCATATTGTGTTGATCATAACGCAATTTTATATCCCTCAATTCCTCAACATGTAGATGGATATATGAAATTTCTTCAAAACAGGCGGCAGCTCCGCTGAAGGCCAGTCAGGTGAGAATATTTTGCCAGTTCAGACAAATACAAATTTAAACTGGTTGATAACTCATTAAGCCCTGAATTCTTGTAAATCTGAGTTTAATTAAAGCTGCAAGCAGCGTTGGTCGGGGCCTCGCACTCTAGCCTGTCAGGTCAGATCATTTTGCTTTTTAAAAGTGAGGGGTATTTCTTACAAGTGTGGTGTGCTTTTTGAAAGTTTTGTTTGTGTTCATGTTCAACAACAGTGAAAAGCTGCTGTGAGTGCAGTGCCAAGTCCTGTGGGTCCTGTGGGTTGCCACTACTTCAGTCCCGGATGTTTTGAGCATAGCCCTGCATATTTCTGCTCCTCAAAACTGGTATTTAATGAAACAGAACTTAATGTGGAGCATCAGAGTGAGGAGGAGAAATATGGTGCTGCACATAACAAGATGCGCATAGGCTGTGGATGTATTATAAGATCAGTAAAGTTATTCTTACAGTGAGTGGAAAGGTTTCTGCAGCTGTCTCCGGTGTTTATAATGATATGTGCATCTTTCAATCGAGAGTGATTTACGCAAAGCAGCGGCAAATTGATTAACACCAAATCAGTCAAGATCTGGCGGTAATTAATATTCTGTTTTCTACTACACATCTACACAGGTCAGCTATTACAGACAGTTTTACAATTTTAACAATATTGTAGGTTCTGGTTTGCACAGATGAGGACATGAATGTTGATTTTATTTATATATTTTGGTCCTTACGAGATTTGATTCTCTTATAAGGGAGCTTTATTGGCTCTGCCTGCACATATCTTGTGATAGTATGAATATCACATTTTATATTCTACCTTCTATTTAATAATTGTGCAAATAAACAAACTTAAACACTGTGTATGTCAACATTTGAATAATGAAGTAAAAAGGTACCACAGATTTCAGTCTGATGATCGGGTTACTCAGCATTCTGAAATCACTGGGACTGTTTAGGCAAACACACAAAAACAAACAAAGCACATCTTGTTGCCAGTGCTGTATGTATCTAATGTGTATAGTTAATAATTACAAGCAGTTATTGACTGATCACTTCATGCTGATGCAGTGTCTGATCTTAGGAGCAGTGTGTAAGATCACTCTGGTAGGTTAACAGACATCAGCTTCTATGGCAACACTGATAGGTCAAAAGTAATTTCTTCTTTTCACAATCTCGCTTTTATAGTTTTATAATAACATCGTCGTTCCACAGTCCAGACAGCAAAATCCAGATGAAAGAAGATCTGAGCTGTTTAAAATGTTAATATGTATCTATATCGATTACCTTCCATTATTATCGTGTGCTCACAAGAAACAAAACTCCCATCAGTGAATGCTTTGAGATGATTTACCTCAATGACAGTTCAGGAAGTAGTGAAGCAGAAAGTAAAGATCAGTGAAAGGTTGTGTAGCTTGTTGAAGATGACTGATCACACTAACTCCCAGCTGCCACATTGTGCAACAACTGCTCATATGAACATCACTTATTATTCCTCTTCTAAGTAGAGACCAAGAAACCAGAAAGATTGATTATGTTGTCAGTAACATGTATAGAAGTGAAACTGTGCCCTTAGGCTGTTTAAAATAGTGAAGAGGTTGAGACGTCATTGGTGGAGGTATGAATAGAATGGTTTAGAAAGTTAGTTTCATTCTGACCAGAGAAGAAGAACAGACATTTCTTCAGTTTAGAGTAACAATTATCTTTGAGACATTTCACAACAAATTCAATGTATTTTGTATAAGTTTTCCTTTTTCTGTTGACAAACTGAGTGTGTTGAATTTTGACTAGGTGAGTTATTAAAATAATTCTGAAATTTTATAGATATAATGCTCAATGCTGATGTTCATTTTGATGTCTTGAAGGCCTTGATGTTTTCATTATAATAATTTACGAGTTCTGAAATAATATTATAATTGCATTTGATTCTATTCAACAGTTTGGACATATTTTACTACTGAATAGCTCTGGATTATAAAATCTAACCTGCTGTTTTGTTGTGTTTCTTTGTATAGTTTTTGTATTTTTCATTTTCCAATTGTTCAAAATATTGTTCTTTTTAAAGAGATTATAGTGCTATGATTAACAATTATATTATAAATGATAATAATTTATACATGTATTCATCCAGACATTACTGCAGGTGAAAAAGGCGAGGAGTTGACAGGTTGTTGAACTATGTATTACAGCTGTGTACAGCAAAAAAGTTAATTAATTTTGCTGGTTTGAAAGTGAAAAAATACTCTTGGTATTTAAGTGTGTCCAGTAACTTCCTCTTTTTAAACACAGGTTCACTACATAAAGTATTTCCTGTAATCTGCAGATTTACTCATCATGATGAAGCTGATCCTGTCTCTCACTCTCATCTGGACACTCTCCAGCACAGGTAACCTCACTCACTCTTAAAACAGCATTTCTGCAGGTACCTGTCATGTCAGGTAGTTCATAATTCCCCAAATGTTTTACCTCTGCTGTTTGCCAGGTGCTGACTTTTGTTCATGTTTATCATCATCATTCATTTTTTGTTTGTTATATCATCTGTATAGCAACCACAGAAATCTACAAACTAACATTAAAACACTAAAAAGACTAATTTGCAACAGTAAATATGTTTAGAAAGAAACTTCATGCTGCACAGATTTAATTTATTATCAGCATAATGAAGAAAAATCTTTTATGGAGCTTTCAAGTTTCAAAAAGTTCACTGTCAACATACTTAATTTGTTTTTCCTACAATATTCACTCATGTCAACTAAAGCATGATTAATATTTTTATAGTTATGTAGGAGTATTAATACTTCGTTATTGAATTACCTCGTTATTGGGGGCACCACCCCCTTTTTGGTTAGGATTTGTTAGTGCCAGGAGGAAGCACTAACCCTTGTTCAATTTAATCAATGAATCAGTCTCATAATAGTAAGTTCTTGTCCCAAACAGTGACCTCTGTTCACTGCAGCGCAAAGAAACAACCAAACACCAGGATACATAATAAAGCATAAGATAATATACAGATATAATAAATAAAAAGAAAGTAAAATAAATAAATAAATAGGGTCTATAAGTCATAATAAAAATAAGAAAATTATTCAGCATGAGTTGCTTGAAGTGCGTGACTCGAGGCTTAACGTATTGCTACAGAGAATGCGAATAAATGGGCGCCATTTCTAGTCCGGTATCCAGCTCTTATAATGCACCCATGAGGGGTTATTATTCTCACCACTATCTCACAGTAAATACAAGCAAACATTGACTAGGCTTCAAATTATTGTTGTGAATGTTTCTAGCACTTTTATACAACCACCTGTTTGTTTATTTTTGAGCAGCAGGGGACAATTGGTTTGTTTGGCCTCACCCAGAGAGCACCATAAATGTAGGAGTATTAATACTTTATTATTGAATTGCGTCATTATTGTGGGCACCACCCCCTTTTTGGTTCAGATTTGTTAGTGCCTGCTGAAAAAAAAGAGCATAGACCAGCTTAAGTCGATTGCTGGTTTGCTGGTCTTAGCTGGTGTTGAGCTGGTTTAGTTGGTTTACCAAGGCTGGACAAGCTGGTCAGGCAGGTCTTGCTGGTTTGTCAGTATAGTTGGCCAGCTTGGTATGGCTGGTCACCCAGTCAAACTAAGCTGGTGTCTGCTGCTCAAGCTGATTGGCCAGCTGGCTGGCTGGTCAAGTTGGTTAAGATGGGTGGATCTTTTATGTATGAACTCATATATTGAGTTTTTCCCTCAAACCTATAACTGAGTGAATTCATGATGGCCTATGGACCTGGTTTGTTCTATTCTTTCTCTCAATAAAAGGAAAATTTTTTTTAAAATAATCCATTCAAATTAGCTAAATTGAGAGATTAATTAATACATTCATATAATCTAACAATTTAACAGTTTACAATATACATACATACACAAAGCTGTAATATGAGAAAGTTTGTAACCCAGTTGCCATTTTGAACGTGGGGAGGACACGGAGGGACTCACATACGCTAACATGCACACTCACATATACTAACATGCACACTCACATGCACTAACATGCACGTGCAGCTGGACCGGCTAGTTAAACAAAGAATATAGAAGCTTGGATAACAACTCATACAGAGGGAGTGTGACTTCATTCTCTGGTCAGGACACCATCACTCCATTATATCTTTACATAGCAAATACTTGTTTGCTGCTATATTGATGTTCAAATTGTCATATATTGGATATTCAAGCTTCTAAAACTTTACACAACTTGCATGCAACAGACACGATATTATAAAGTCTAGCCTAGGTATTCCTATACTGTGATTTCCTTCTCACAGCATTAATGAATTCACCATTAACTATTAACCTGAACAGTTTATGATGTTGTATATGGTATCATTGTAATCCTTGGCCATCAAAACATAGGGGTAGACATCACTTTTTCTGTGTTATCATGTTTGGTTCAGGAGATATGATGCAATATACATAATTAGGTTATGGTGGAAAGTAAATTGGTCGCCATGGCCATCACGAGGCATTTTTGCGATGGTTCCATTTCTGAAAATGTTCAGGGCCCCACACTGTACATGTGTGCCAAGTTTCATGCTTTTATGAAAAAGTGAACATATCACCTCAAATTTGGCACATATCGCCTGGACTAATAATTAAAGTGGCATATTCCACGCTCCATAGTTGATGTACAGGAACTGTGGTTTTGATTGACAAATGCAGTGGTAATGTTATTTAACAAGGCAATACACTGTAGCTGTGGCTCAGTACGATGCATCAAAAAAATGATGCAGTATATGAAACGCTACAGGGCTTTTAATTTGAAATGAGGGGTTTTAATTTTTATTTGATACAGGAAGTGGCATTCGGCCGACCAATGGTGTAACACCATCACTCAGTCATTTGGCATTTGGCCGACCAATGGTGTAACTCGGGCTGGCCCCGCTGTTGCCAGGCAAAAATCATCTCTGTGTTTAGGATGCGCGTAGTGTGACATCTAGTGACCAGACTTGGCGGGCTTTTTCTTTATTCACCGACAGCAAATACATCGCCACCAACCACAGAATGCTATTGTGGTAAGCAATTTATATCTGCCTATAATGTTGAGTTCTTTTAATAAACTGTCCTACACATATTATATCGATGTATTGTTTTTATAAAGAGGGTAAGATCACATGCAGATTGATCTAGTGCTAGATATGAGCCTCGAGAATTATGGCAACTTACAGTTTACTAATGTTGATTTGAACTCAGCTGTGTTCAGTGAATGTTTTAGCTAGCTAGTACAAATTAACTTAGTTGACATACTATTGTACTTGACTTTATGCAGCCTCTCCCGAAATCAAAAGCAGTAATGTTAAACCCCCCTGTAAAACAGAAAGTTGTCTTTTTTGTTGTATGGATTAAACAAATGAGAAACAATATGTTAGTTAAATTTGTCAGTTTTAGAGGTGCTGGTAGGGAGATCACCTTTGGACAGAGCAAGGCTTACAGCCTTCACTGGTTTCTAGTCTTTATGCTAAGATAAGCTAACCAGCTGCTGGCTCCAGCAATACAATTAACGTACAGACATGAGAGTGGTATTATATTGATCTTCTCAACTAACTGGTGAATAAGCATATCCCCCAAATGTCAAACGATTCCCTTTATTGTGTTATTAAATCAATTTGGAGGACCACTGTCTTCCAGTAATACTTTTCCTTGATGAATCAATATTTCTTTCAAAGAACTGTAACGTTACTATAAAGACTTGAATGCATGTACAAGTGTGAAATATAACGTCACACAAAAAATGAAAAAGTAATTTTCCGATCAAATTTAAATTTGGATTTAAGTTACTCTTTCCAGTTTTGGACCTAGGAACCATACTTTTTATTCTAGACTAGGTGAACTAATCTGCATGATGAATTACTCTACATACTGTACAAGTGTGCACCCTTGTTTTGCCATTCCATTATATTAAACATGTGTCTCTCTGTCAGTTTCTGTGGGCCCACTGGCAGTCAGACCTTTGCTATGCTTTTTATGCCCCATATTACCTCAGCCAAATAGAAGACTTTTGTCCCCATCCTCTTGGAAGGAGCCACTCTGCACTGCCACCAGAACAATCCAATACAGAGAAGGTATCATTACAACAAGTCTACATTTTTGTGTAGTATTGTTGTATGGAGGCAGAATAATTAAATAAACAATCATGTGAAAAGAAGCTACTTTTCATAATGATTGATATATGATCATATCTCTAGCGAAATTAATTTGTACAGTATTTCCATCAGGTTTACATGCTTACACTGTGTTTCATACTATGATTGTACACAGGCTGAGATATGTACAACTCCAAGCCCACTATATGAGGTCATCAGCAACAACAGCAGTCCTGCAATAAGATTCATCTGGTCCAGAGTCTGAACAGTGGATACAGGCTACTCTGTGCATGAGGCAGAGCAGCAACAAGACAGTTTCATCCCAAACGAGGGTATAACCAGCAGGTCAACTCTGCCAAGCATCATTTAGTTTATTTTCTGGATTTTCATGGCACTGGCTAAAACAACATATTCACAAAAACATATTTTTTTAGATTTCAAGAACATGACAGCTGTTTAGGTGTTTTTTTTTTTAGGTTGATACTGTGTAAATACTAAACTAATATTTTAGTATTAAAATGTTCAAGGTCCCTCCAGATTTATTTCTCAGAACCTTAATGAATATAGTTTATTATATTGTACTTTTTAGAACTTTCTATCATAGTGTACAGAACCTTGAACTTAAGAAAGCAAAGACAGTACAGGAATGGCAACCCACTCCTGTATATACGCGCTGTATTTAACTGGCTATTGACTTTTAAAATCTCCAACCTCCTCCGCTTTATTCTGGTGCCCTGGCTGGGAGTATTGGCCAGTATTTTTAAGCCATGGTAGAGAGAGGGGGTCGTCTAGGGGAGCTGGTCCAGTGGACTGACCTCAGTGCGTATCTGACCATCCTGGGCAACAACCTGACTCTCAGCACCTCGCAGCACCACCTCCACAGGTTGGCACCACTGTTGAATACCACTAGTTTATTTCATTGAATTAAAAAATGTATATGTTTGTTTGGAAAGTGATGTTTTTGTATAGAAGCAAAAGTATTTTAATAGTTAATTGGATAACTTGGTTTGGATAACTTCATGTGTATCAGCCTGGCTGGTCTGTGAGCACTTTATACTAAAGGGACAATAAAGGCAAAAGAACAAAGCTGGAAGATGCTCAACAATTACTGGTGTCCTTTCTTGAACCTAACATGTTATCAGGTTCCAACTTGATAGGTGCTACTCTAGGCCAAGGTAGTTGTCTGATCCAGAGGCCCCTGAGCTTTTTTAATAAATAAAAATAAATAAAATAAAAAAGACTAGAAAACCTATTTCATGATGAAACATTTACTCATTCCTAAAACATGTTTTGTTTTCATATATTTCAGGTCCACAAGGGTGTGGTGTGTGGCTCAGGGAGGAGCCACAAAAAAGACCCCATCTTTGTCAAGGAGTTAGCTGTGGACAGCTACCGTGAAAACAAGGAGCCCAACCACCAAGGGGGAGGCTGAACACCCCTTGACCCTGACAGAATTGAAGTCACTGAGAGGTATATTCACTGATGAAAAATTTGGATTACCATTTTGTAAGCAACTTTGAATGCCGATGCTGTCACAACCTGGCAGAATCGGTGGTGTCATCTCCAGTAAGTTCATTTTCATGACATTTGCATGATGATCTTGTCTGGAGTATATGACAGGATTTTATCTTTGTTTTTGACAGTGGAGGTTATCAGATGTAGGTATTTTTAAATCCCCCGCCGTTGTCAGGTGATTGCAGGCTTTCAAAGCTGTCACTAACTGTACTCTTGAGAGAAGTCAGCCTGTTTTCGAAGTGGATTACAAATAGGCTGAGGTGCAACACAGCACTAGTTGACCACTGAGCCTTTAACATTGTGATTTAAAAAGCCCCTGCCCCCTAGTCATTTATCAATCTTTTGCATAGATTAAATTATTCTTATTGGCTTTTTAGTCGTGAAGCTTTTATCGCACTTACAGTAACGTGACAAATGTAGTTGTCAACTCGAGTACTTCACTTGGTTTACTGTCTCTCCCCTCCTCTGCTGTATGTGCAGCACACACATGGAGGGCTCTGCAGCCCTCTGTTAAGCAGCGCGACCATAAACGACAGCAAAACACAGTAGAGTCATTTTAGCGAAATGTGAGAGTCTGGTGTTTCACTGTGTTTCATCATATGCCATTTTGGTAGACATCGCCCAACCATATTCTCCATAATCGACCTGATCTAACAATATAATCTGTTTTTTTTCTTCCAGGCTGCTTCCATTGGTGGCTGCAGGGGCAGAATGTTGACAAGGGCGAAATTGAGAAGAGGAAGAAGAGCGTGGGGAGATATCTAACGGAAAAAATACAGGACATTGTTAAGAAAGATAAAAAAAAAAAAACATTGTGTGTGTGTAAAGGGGGTTGGGGGTACTTGAGTTATGTCATGAATATGTTTTTTAAGTGTTTAAACACTGCTATGCTTACTGTTAACTAAATAATTATTATTATTGTCATTAGTGGCTTGTTGTTGCTGTTGTTACAGTTTTTATTGATATCGTTACATATTGTGGTACAGTAATTGTAGTTATTGTTTAACTTAATAAAATATATGAATAGTCATACTCAAATAACTTATTCTGTAATGGATTTAGTTCACTTTGATGTAGTTTCTTTCATGGAAGTTAACTGGTTATCTTGGCTGAAATTCACCATGATCATCCTCTCCAGGCAACGCTGGTCCCTAGCATAACCAGCTTTGCTGGTCTGTGCTGGTTTTTTCAGCAGAGGGGAGCACTAACCCTTGTTCAATTTAATCAATCAATCACTCATAATTTTAAATTCTTGTCCAGTGACCTCTGTTTACTGCAGCTCAGCTTGGGGACTCAAAGCACTTTGTTAAGATAAGGGAAAGATGATGGTCTTGGTTAAATAATAAAAACATCAACACAGACTTGAAGAACAGGACATGTTTACTTTTTCAATACTGAAACAAAACCACAGTCTTTCCCCAAACATCAGTTTTTCTTTATTGGCCACAGAAATGTCCCATGTATCATCATTTTACATAGTGCTGTTCCATTCTTTAAACATTTTTAGAAAGAGAGATAATGCAGACGTCACCATGACAGAAAACTGTACATCTAAAGGCTGCAGCCATTTAATTTGATGACTGATTTCTGATATTTTATATATTTGTTAAGAAGAATTTATTGCATTTACTTTGGCTTAAATATCATTCTGTCATTGTGTGTTGTAATTTGGGGTTGTCTCTCATCAGATTAACTTTGCATACTGTATCTGTGTTTATATGACAAACAGGATTCATGTTGATTGTTCAACTCACCCTGATTTCTGTCATAAATTGCAGCTGAAGCTGTTAAGTGTTGGGTTGGTGATGGGGCTGACATAAAGCAAGATTCATGTGACTCTGATGAGTTGTGTGCAACTGTTGCCTATCAAGGTATCTGTAAAGAGTATAAAAATAAAATCAGATTTTTCCTTAATGTCATTCACTTATTCAGTTTTAAATGGGATTTCTGTATTACAGCATTCGATCTGTGTTTCATTTTACAGGAGGTCTGCTTGGGACTTTCACTCAGAACGCCACCAGGTTGTGTTTGCCATCCTTCTTCATCAGTGAAAGAAAGCACACATATTCATTCAATGTTGGTTTTGCAAGTATGGCTGCATCTGTTCATGTGTGCAACACAGATGGCTGCAACAGTCAAGCCATTCCTTGTAAGTAAAGAGAAAAGTGTCCCTTTTTAAAGACACAAAATCAAATTCACATGTAGTATCAGTCTAATGTTGGTCACAGTGAAGAACAACAAGTCACTTTGTGTCTTGTACAGTTTCTGCTATGTCTCCTGTTCTGTTTCAGACCCTGATCTGAAGAAAAACAACCTGCAGTGTTTCACCTGTTATTATCCATCTTCTGCTGTGTGTGACATGACAGTTCAGTGTGTGGGAGAGCAGGACCGCTGCATTAGTGGGACTGGTGAGCCCTCATGATCATTTTGTTCCTCAAAACACATTATTGCTGCCTTCAAAGTGCCCATATCCTGCCGCTTAAATTTGGAAAAAATCTTTTAAAAAGACTGTGGTCTAACAATGATTTTGTCATCCACAGTGGACGATGACGAGGACGGAATATTTCCTACCTTTGGATGTGTCTCTGCAAACCTCTGTGAAGTTGTTTCTCTCATGAAGCTCATGCCTGATCCGCCTTTTAAATTCCTCAGTGAAGCAAAATGTTGTGGAAGCAGCTTCTGTAACTCAGCCTGGTCTTCAAACTGAATGTGATCCCTTTGTTGTTTGGACTCATTACTCTTATTGTCTGTTAGAACAAAGAGAAACTAACAATAGCAAAAGTACATGTGTAGTGTGTGTGAATAAGCCAACTACGTCTTATCTTCTTACTCATTTACACAGTGAGATGTCTTCAACTATGTAACTATGTTATTTTAACCATAACTGCAGTATCCCAGTAAAAAAAAAAGTTAGCTAATGATAATCCTGTCTGGTTTGTGGACAGTAACAAATACATCTATTTGCAAAATGATAACTTCTTATTTATAGTTATTTGAAGTAACTCAAAACAGTGGTGTTGTTATTTTATATGTAGTAGATAATTATTTAGAAGTAAAAGTACCCATCAAAATATGTGCTTGCAGTGCAGATGAAATCTAATTAGTGAAGACTACTTGAGTAGTGAGTAACTTGATGAAAACTCCTAAATCATGAGTATATTGGTTCAGTTCTTGGTTCAATCCTGTTCTCTGCTGCATCATTTCTTGCTTTGATATCATTTATCAGTGTTATGCTAACGAGACAGCTGCATCTCTCTTTTAATCACAATAACTCTATGGAGTTAGACACAATCCAAAACTGCCTTAGTGCAATAAAAGAATCAATGTCTCAAATATTTCTATAACTTAACTATGATAAAACAAAATCATTTTTCTTGTTCCAGATACTGTTATGCAAAAATATTTAAATAAGTTAAATTTAGTTGGCATGTTTGCCCAGAATTTAAAAACCAGTGTGATATCCATGTTAAATCTCAGTCCTGCTTTTTCCAACAAAGGAACATTACAAAGATCAAACCTTTACTTCAGTTTTAAAGGATAAGGCTGACTATTTTCTATATTTTTCTTATCATCAACAAATTTCATGAGCAGTTTCAAACCAACAATGGATTCATCCTACTTACAAGTATTATGTGTGTATCCAAAACCGGATACATCTTATTCCTCTGTGCCATAGACCTCCGTTGTCCAAAAACTATTGAAAACACATCAGTGAGCCACACCGCTGCACTGGGTGACATGACAACACGGTTCTGTTTACAGAGCTTCACTAGCTTGTTGTGCTACATATCACAACCTCATATGATAAGCAGTATTCAACTGTCTGACAAGAAGTTCTTACAGAGTAAAACAAATGCCACGTATAAACACATACCCACCTACATAATGAATGGAAGTAAGCACTTACTGAGAAGAGTGAAGCTATTGAATTGTCTGTAATGCCTGCTGTGACTCTGGCCATGTACAGCTGATTTTCTCGATTAAAGTTAAAATCCTGCTTTGTGTGTTTTTACTGACTAACCAGTGTGATCGTGCCTTCCTACCAAACATACAGTCCTTCAACTCCTCCACAGTTTCCAAATATTCAAAGAAAGGCTGAGGCTACTGTTGGGCGAGAGCAGAGGTCAAGAGTGCATTCTGCCCAGCTAAGGAGAGAAAGGGAGAGAAAAACTGAAAAAATGCTGACTCCAATTCACTCGAGACCTGAGATTGATTGAGTTTGATATAAGCACATGCAATGTGATGTTGTGGTTACTGTTGTTGAGAACAGTTGTTTAGGTGCCGCTGTGTGATGTACTATTCTTAACTTTGTCAGTTAGAGCTGTTGCTTATCGAGGGCGCACCAGCACAAATTCTCAGACAAATCTTTGCTAAGTAGGTCACATGCTTTGTGCATACACGCTTTAGTTTGATGTAGACTTTGTCCCCTACAGAGTTATTATAGTTTTGTGTTTTTTCATTAGATTTTATTTTTATTTCATCTTTTAATATTTGTTTTCCTATACCTGTATTGATCTTCCATGGGATATGACAGTATGTTAGAGGAGTGAGGATGAATGAATAGAGGTCAATTGTGTTCTTCTAGCATGGAAGTTTCATAAGTTATGTTTTTTTCATCACCCTTATTTCCCACAGCTAATCTAGGATTGTGAATAGAGAGGTGTTATTTATTCTCTCTGACAGGAAATGTCAGGGGGAAATCAAACATGGTGTAAGGATAATAAAATGCATTTAGATCTTTTAAGTCTCACAAAACTAAAAGGGGTGTCCTAGGGTGATGGCAGATGGTCAGGAAGACATGGTCTATATATAGACATGTTTTGTCAAGTCAATGTCACCAACCAGTTCACTGACTACCTTTATATAAGAGAAGCTGTATATGGAGCAACACCTCACATCCTTTTTTTGGCCAAAGACTGGGATCATTTCAGAAACAAAATTTGCAAAGAGCGCAATTCATTAGATCTGTACACAGCACAATGGGATGGGTTGGTGCCTGGAGAGAACTGGAGAGATGTGTATGACCCTATATCTAAAGTCAGATCAGAATCAACATATTCCTTTTACTTACAGACAAGTAATAATAAAACTATACTTCTGACCCACAAAATATCACCTTTAGACAAAGAGCAACCACGTATCAACATATTGCTTTGCACTTTTCATTTATTGCCTATTTTTTATGACCTAACTTTATGGAAAGGACAAGGGGAACAACAGGTTATGGAGAGTCCTTTGGGAGCACTTCATATGTGACAGTAGCTCAGCTTTATCTCTGGGGAACATCCCCAGAGATCATATCTGTAATAGTATGGATCAGGGTATAGACCTACATAGTTAGCATTCTTGGCAGTGTTGGATAGGTGAAGTAACCTGTTATTTGGCTTCTTCAAAACCTAATGCTGCTGGAGTCTTTGACTTTTTGAGTCTTTGTGCATTGAGAGAAAGCTGAAAGAATTGAGCCTACTTTGTTTGTATGTTTCATGTACATTAACAAGAGTTACTTCATGTGTGGTTAATCTCAGTGTGATCACCTGTTTTGTGAAGCAATCTAATTTTCATAGCCTGACACGTTGTGAGCGACAAATGTGTAGTTTTTGTATTTTGGCTGTCTAAATTTTTCGCACAAAGATCAACACAAGATTTACCAGAAGCCCACCATTTTTTGTAATTGAAATCAATTGTGCAGACAAAATTGGCCTTACCTTTATTGTTTTCTGCTTTTTGTTGCGGCCAGAATGTAGCATTTATGTTCAATGTCCAATTTTCAACAGATCACTGCAATGTCCGCATTTACCTTTCTGACATTTATGACCCACAGAATTCGACTTGCGACTTACTGGGTACAGATGACCATATTCTTCACAATATATTCACAAGGTCTGAAATTTTTACGATGCTGATTGGATTCAATCACTTCTTTGTGTTTCTTAAAACAAAACTCAGATCTGCAAATGGGCGAACAGTCTGGGCAATGTATGGTTGGTTGTGAAATCTTGTTGTTTGTGACAATCATCAGACAGGCATATGTTACAAAAATATTTACATTTGTGGCATGCCTGGCTTATATGTAACCTTTGTAACGGTATTCACACACATCAGGGCTTCCAAAAAACCCTTTTTTGTATTGTGTAATAGTGATCTTCATACAGGTAGAGCCATACTGTTTCCAAGTGGAGTTGTTCATGTGTCTTGGACATTTCCAGCTTTTTAGTGCCATCATTGTGGTGAAAAACATGAATCTTAACATCCAAATGTTTCTCAGATTTTTACAGATCTCCTAGTGAAGCTTTGTGGTATGAATTAAACCCTACACTCACATGGATTTGTCGCGTCTGTTGTTGAATTTCATTCTCAGACGCGTGGGTATGTGAGGCATGCTAAACACATGGAGAAACATAAATTATTGTCCGTGTTTGTTTCTTTCGAATAATCTGATCATACAGTATGTTTCCTAATTTGCACCTTTACACCACCTCATTTGTTTAAAGCTGCTGTGACAACAAATTCAAGTCAATCATCTGCCAGAATCTGTCTTGCTTTGTATAACCTGTTCAGTTTTGTTCAGAAATATTTCAGCATTCTAGTCATTGGAGGTTTAATAATGTAAGTAAGTAAGTAAAATTTATTTATAGAGCGCTTTTCACAGACATTAGGGAGGTGTGTAGTGAAGTGGGTGTGTTGTTAAGTCTGTAAGACTGCAGATAGACCTTTCTCTTTCTCTGAGATTTTATCTGATGCAGTGTTGAGATATAAATTATTGAGTTTTATTGTGTTCAAAGTGCAGTATGAACTTGCAATATAAATACAGGGAACTAAGAGTATCATAACACGTAATACATTACAATTTTGCTGTGCTATTTCTGTAGAACTGTGTTTGAAGTTGCATTATGGGAAATGTAGTTTTTGTTCTAGAAGTCACACAAGGGTTGTTTGTAATGTTAACCAAAATATTTGTGTTAGTAATATGTCCTGCAGTGTCAAGGTGGTGGGTGGAACAGGCTTTATTTTCATTTTTTTTAATAGAATTTTGTTATCTTATAAACCCCCAGAGAGAGACACCTGTCCACGAGGGGTTCCTTGATGTTTACTGTCCTTGTACACAGAGACAGCTGTTGTGCTGCTATGGTTTTGAGACTTTTTTTTTAAACTGTGGTGCTGCTGAAGTTGTTGCAATTGTCAAATGTTTTAAGAGTGAGTGAGGAGATGTTTTTTCACAGTTTAACATTTCAATAACAAAGTGATTAATTGATGAATCCGGAAAATAATCATCAGTTGCAGCCCTAAATTACTAGTCAAGATGGTTGATAAAAGACTACAGTGTATATGTGCAGGTAAATTAAGCCTACTTCTGTGCTGATTTTATCTGTTATAGCCAACTAAAGTTATAAAAAGGAGCAGACTTTTGTGCTTTCTCATGGAACAGCCAGTGCTGCAGTTGGCTGATACATTACACCACAGATTTTCATTTTCTGCAAGACCATTCACTTCCTTTGCCACTCCTCTATAAACCTAAACCTAACCTACTTACTGTATTACACATGCAGAAACACACAGAAACATCCTAAACTGATCTAAACTGAACACTGGCTTGTCAACAGTTAAAAAAAAATGGTCAGAATGACAGTAAAGGGTCTTTGTCACCAGTGGTGGAAGGTGAGAACGTTTATTAAAGTATTGTACTTAAGTACAATGTTGGGGTACTTGTACTTTACTTGAGTATTTTTCCATTCCATCCACTTTCCACTACTTTATACTTCTACTCCAGTACAGTTCAGGAGAAAATATTGTAGTTTTTACTCCACTACATTTATTTAATAAGCTTAGTTACATGTTACTTGCAGATTCAGATAAACAATAAAACATGTAATTAACAATTAAATTATGATTATCACAGGTTAAGTTGAAGCTTCATTGATCCCATTTGCAGTATATAAAGTGATTAAAATTAGCCCCACATAGCTGAAACTTTAGTAGTGTACACATTAATGCACCAACAATTATAATCAGATAATATAATATATATATGATTCTGAAAGTACTTTTACTTTTAGTACTATAAGTACATTTTGATGCTTATAATTTTACTTACTTTAATTTTACAACTTGAATTTCTAACAGTATTTCTACATTATTGTATTGCTACTTTTACTTAAGTAAGACATCTGAGAACTTCTTCCACCACTGTCTGTCACTTAGAGCTTTCAGTGTATATCATGTTAAGGGGTCAGGGTTTGGTTTGGCGGTTGTTTTTGTGTGTGTGTTTCTGTTTCCAATCATAGAGGTGGCTGATGAGAAAATGGTCATGTTGGTCGGAAGGCACTGACAAATGGCCTAGTTTGTCATTTACGAATGACAACTTGTTACTTTCTTTAAGCAGGACAATTCACTCAGTAACAGTATTTCACTTTTTCATATATTCAAAACAACAATAAAACAACAAGACAATTAAAAATGCATAAAACACTTGTTACAGTCTGCCAATCAAGAGTTCTGGTGTCCAGACTTCATTTTACATTTGAGAGCATGTAAAGTTTGCCAGCTGATTACAAATAGTGGCTCTATAATACTGCAGGCTGCTCTTGAACGCAGCATTTTTGACTGCAGGTTTGGGATTTCAGGTTGGAGCCTCTGATTGTCTGTTCTTGTGAGCTGAAACTATTCTGTTCATCATTATCTTACACCACACTGGAGTTGCAACACCTAAACCAAGACTGCAATGTAACTTATCTGAAAACATTACTAAGGAAGCTAGAAAAAAACAGTAACAAATGAAATAAGCTGTCAATAAATAACAACTGGCATCCCTTGTGTTTTTACTTGAGCATTAACACTGAATCCAAGGTGGCCCCATTTTTTTTCTTTCTGAGTTTGATTAAAACCAATTTTGCCTGTCGAACTCTGCAGATGATGATTCTAATCATTAGACACGTACACATTGTCTGCAATATGAAATATCACCGAAAAAAGAACTTCAAAAATGAATATGGTGTGTTTGGTATATTTTTACCATTATTCTCCTGCTCAAAGTGAAATGGTTGATTGTTCTAAAATTTTGTGTCTGTTTCGGAAAGTGCTCTCCAATAATTACAGGTACACACAATTTGTTTTTAATGGGCTAAAATGTGAACAAATAATCATTTGGTCCTTAAAGTAACTCAAACAACTGAAACAAGTTTTTCTTTCCATAATCATTCCTCCTGTTCATACTGACCATTAGAAGATCCCTTCATAATGCACTTACAATGTAAGTGATGGGGGACAAAATCCACAGTTCTCCTTCTTTTCAAAAATGTATTTAAAAGTTTATCTGAAGCTAGTATGAAACTTCAGCCGTCCAAATGAGTCAAATCAAGTAGATATCTTTCAACATTAGTCTTTTTAATGCCATGTTACTGAAGGACAATAGCTGATCGTTCATGGTCCAGAAAGACGACAGCAAACAGGACAAGGTGATTGATGACTGTGAATGTCTTTGTTTTGTTATGTCTATGAAATCAAAGCACACTTTATGAATGTGGATGAAAAACACAGACTAATAAAACAGAAAATAAATGACATGAGGAAACATCAGATTTATTCACATATTTTTTTACCTTGTTGCACCCAACTCATCAGCAGAGTCACAGGTGTGTAGGCCTGATTCCTGCCAGCACTGAAGAGCTTCAGCTGTAATTAGGAAAATAGGAAATAGTGAGTAAATAAATATGTATAAAAATATAAATAAACAATAGTTATGAGCATAATGGTTATTTTTTTAAAGCTGTATTCTTGTGCCTATATTAATACTTACTGTAACTTTTCCTCATGTTGATAATTACCATTAATAGATTCTTTTCTAGTGTGATTCCACTGTAAGTGAAGGGGGACAAAATCCACAGTCTTTACCGTGCAAAAATACCTTCCAAAGTTCATCTGAGGCTTCAGCAGCATATATGACACTAACTTAAATATTTTTTGGATTTGGACTGTTAGTCAGACAAAACAAGCAAATTGAAGATATCACTTTGGCCTCTGATAAATTGTGAATGCTATTTTTTCAACATTTCAATAACAAAATGATTGATCGATAATAACCATCAGTTGCTGGCCTAAAGTATTAGTCAAGATGGTTGATTGAAGACTACATGTGTATATGTGCAGGTAAATTAAGTCTACTTCTGAGCTAATTTTATCTGTTATAGCCAACTAAAGTTATAAAGGGGCAGACTTTTGTACTTTCTCATGGAACAGCCAGTGCTGCAGTTGGCTGGTACATTTTTTTTTTGTTTCAAACCACATCCCGCCACAGGTTTTCATTTTCTGTAAGACCACTCACTTCCTTTGCCACTGTTCTATAAACCTAAACCTAACCTACTTACAGTATTACACATGCAGAAACACACAGAAACATCCTAACAAGACAATTTCCAAAATATTTTTAATAAAATTCATCCAGTTAAAATTCTGCACATCTATCTTTCAGCTAACACAGCTGATCTAAACTGAACAGTAAAAAAAAAAAAAAAAAAAAAAAAAATGGTCAGAATGACAATAAAGGGTCTTTGTCACCAGTGGTGGAAGGTAACTGAGAACTTTTAGTAAAGTATTGTACTTAAGTTTCTGGTCACAATTTTGTTGTACTTGTACTTGAGTATTTTTCCATTCCGTCCATTCTCTGCTACTTTATATATACTTTATATATAAGAAAATATTGTACTTTTTACTCCACTACATTTATTTGATAAGTTTAGTCACTAGTTACTTTGCAGATTCAGATAAATAATAAAACATGTCATTAACAATTAAATTATGATTATTACAGGTTAAGATGAGGTTTCATTGATCCCATTAGCCCCACATAAATGAAATATTACTGATGTGCACATTAATATATCAACAATTATAATCAGATAATATATATGATTCTGAAATGGGCCATACTGCATAATAAGTACTTTTACTTTTGGAACTAAAAGTACATTTTAATGCTGATAATTTTACTTACTTTAATTACTTTAATTTTACAACTTGAACTTATAACAGTATTTCTACATTGCTGTATTGCTACTTTTACTTAAGTAAAGCTCTTTACTTATCAGCACATGTGCTGCAGCATCAGCTGTTTGTGCTGACAGATGCATTAAACGGCCTGTACATGGTCAAATACAATCACAATATGCTGCACACAAAGAATCTGGAGCGCTCCACTGGGGAGGATGGGATGTGCACTACAGTGATAGGCTGTCATTTAGGCTTCCAAATACAACAGCAAATGGAAGCATTTTGCATGTTTAAAATTCCTTGCACCATATGTGTTGCCTGCTTCAAAACACAGTACCTTGAGCCATTGGTGATAATATCTCATCAAATAACCCACTAGTGTTCAGCCTGATGGTCAGCTGAGCCGTATGGATTACATACTGGTGTCATTTTTTAACTTTGAAATCAACCATTGTAGGTGACCTCTCCTCAAACCCTTGCGGAGGCTGCTTTGTCTTCAACACTGTGTCGGTTATTTTGTTGGATTTTTTTCCTGTGTGTCATCTAGACAGTGACCACTGTGTGGTGCTAGATACCTAACATGACTTCTGCTCCCCTGCTCTCCTGCAGCAACCTGTGAGGGGTGGTGGAAATTTGCATATGTATCAGAGGCGCATAGCCAGCTGACCACCTAGGCACACAGAGGACAGCCCCATGTTACATCTTTCATGCAAAACCTGACTTTAACTTTCTCTGTGTGTATGGTCTTGTATAAAACACAGGTATAGTTGAAGCACATACACTTTATTTGTTAATGAGAACATCTAAGAGAGCCAAGCAAGGTTTAAGCCCTCTCCACCAAAAGACTTCTTGTCCACTCCGTAATTAAGTAACACTTTTTCATTGACCTCAGTGTTCCTGGTCGCTAGAATAATGACGTCTTTTTCCTCCCCATCTGTGTCCACAGTATACAACCTGGGCCTTAGGTTGGCTCCTTTCCTGGAAAAACCTGATAAACCTGCCAACCGTCTGCTGCTCAGGGTGGCACTCACAAAAAGCTGAAGGTGCATCAATAAACATGAGCTGCCCTTTTTTATCTTTGTAAAAGAACATATATCCAGTCTTCCCCTCACTTTGTCTGCTTCACGCGGTAATGTTTTCCGCCATCCCAGTGGAATGGGTGAGGTGGTCGGTCACCAAAGACTTTTCTGTGTCTGTCATAGTCTTGGTGGCTGTCTCGAAGACTTGGTGTGCCACCTGGCTGGTCACTGGTTCAAGGTTGTATCTAAATGCAAGTTTAAACAGTATTAATATGACATTAATTAATGCATCCAAGAATCCAAGGTGGCCTCATTTTTTTTTCTGAGTTTGATTAAGACCAATTTTGCCTGTCTAACTCTGCATATGACAATAAACTGATTCTAATTATTAGACATGTACACATTGTGTGCAATATGAAATATCACCGAAAAAAGAACTTCAAAAATGAATATGGTGTGTTTGGTATATGTTATCATCATTCTCCTACCCAAAGTGAAATGGTTGATTGTGCTAAAATTTTGTTTCTGTTTCGGAAAGTGCTCTCCAATAATGACAGGTACGCACAATTTGTTTTTAACAGGCTAAAATATGAATAAATAATCGTTTGGTCCTTAAAGTAACCCAAACAATTGAAATAGCACAGTACAGTGTATGTAGCTATATTGCAATCATTTGTAGAATTTGTAATCTGTAGATTGCAGCACAGTTAACAGCAAAAAATGTCATCTTTAATAATATCAACCTAATATTGGGTTATGAATTTTGCTGTGATGCCAGTGGGTCAATAAATTGTGGCTAAAGTGGTGAACCTGACATAAAGAAACACAAAAATCACATTCAGATTACTTTCAAAGTTGTTCAAATTTTTTGATTGTTTTGTTTTTCTTTGTTGTTCTTTTCACTCTTTAT
Source organism: Thunnus thynnus (assembly GCF_963924715.1). Lineage (NCBI taxonomy): Eukaryota > Metazoa > Chordata > Actinopteri > Scombriformes > Scombridae > Thunnus > Thunnus thynnus. Next base: position 7,018,044 of record NC_089524.1, on the reverse strand, counting down.
TTGACCACTGATTATCATGTGTATAGCCACAATAGTCATAGATTTACCAAACTTCAGAATAATTAAATTTATCTAAAGAATAACTCATCACCAGTATCTTTAATGAGAAATCTTTTTTTGTCTGGACTTCATGCCATCATACAGTAAACTCTTTCTACCAGTAGAGGGCACCGTAACACCGATTGTACCTTGTTACTAGTTGCTGACACCAGCTGTAAGAACACTGTCACTGACTTAATGGCAACTTAATTTACCTCACAGATATTCTCCAACAAAATAAAGGAACCCCACATTAAACTTTTGCACAAGGTCTATCCCTTTAATTTGTTTCTAGCTAAATTTACAGATATTGACATTGGAGATCTTGAGCTCACAGGTGATTAAAAACATGAAAAGTCAGTGATGGTTACCATGATTGGCTTCCTTGGAAAAATATTTATTTTTAACCTTATTTTTTAACCTCCAAATTGGGTTGAACAGATGAACACATTGTAGCAGTCACCCATTTGTGGGACTGTTCCGAATTTGATATAGTTGTATGTCAAAATCTCTCTGGGTTAATTGGAGGGTTATTCAGATCACCTGTTGTGCAGGGTGTGGGGACTGGCTCCCAAATAGTAATTGAGAGCAGCTGGATGCATTCCCTTTCGGCCAATCAGGGTGTGACGATGCCCTTTTTCTGGGGTTTAAGAGAGGAGAGAAACTGCACACCCTGGTCCCTCTGTTCTTTCCTCAACTGGTTGCAGACCTTGTTTGCAGAGATTGTCAGAAAGCAACTCTAGTCATCACCACCACAACATGAATGTTGTTTATTGTTTATCTTTATATATTTTGCTCCTGATGAGATTTGATTCTCTTCTGAGGCAGCTTTATTGGCTCGGCCTGCACATCTCTTGTTATAGTATAAATATTCCCTTTTGTTGTAACCTGTTATAATTTTTTTTATCTGATGTTTTATATTGTATCTTCTATTTCAATATAGTGCAAATAAACAAACAAAACCCAAACACTGTATGTCAAAATGAAACGGCATTTAAGTCTGATGATCGAGTTACTCAACACACAAGCAAAGCACATCTTGTTGCCAGTAGGGATGTGCAGAGAGCCCAGTATCTGTATTTGTATCTATATTTGTTCTGGCAGCAAAATTATTTGTATTCAAATAAAAGTGGAAATGGGCTTAAAAAAATCCTGTTTTGTTTTTATTATCCTTTTAATTTTAGAAAACTAAAATATTACAATAAGTGTTCATGAATAAACAAGCTTGTGAAGGAGGTCCCCACACTGGAGTCTCCCAGATCATAGATGACTGCACTGACTACTAACCTAAAATCTAGCACATTACTGCTGCGCAGATGGACCTGTAGGTATTTACTTTTGGTGTATGTTGACAGTATATTTGCACAGTTTCAAAGTATTCTGAGTGTAATTTGCCATGTTTTGGATTTATATGGAATACTTTTTTGCACAAATTCCCTGAATCTCAAACTCTTTCGCAAACTTATTTTTTTCCCCCATTTCTTGAAACAAGGCACAAAATTCTGAGAAAAACTAAAGACACAATACTGGAAAAAGGGAAATAAAGAACCCAGAAATAGATTTGTGTGTGCCAGTCCCTCTGAATTCATTGACTTTAAAGCCCTGACAACATATTTTCTTCTTCTTTCTTTCTTTTTTTAAACTGTGGACTTCATTGGAAAAAGGTAATGACACATACAATATTTGGCTCAAAAGCTGATGATTGGTTGTGTGCTTACATTGCCAGGCCACTGTCTATCAAATGTACAAGATAAGTTTTTGACTGTGAATTCTAAATGAATAATGTTTGTCTGAACTTTGGTTGCTTATAAGTCATAATTATTCATTTTATAGAGTTGTTCTTAGTAGTTTAATACCAGGTTGAAAAACAGTGTTTCTGCCTGTCTAGATAGAAGTTTCCAGTCTGTAGTGGTGGAGGAAACAAAGCTTTCTGAAGCACCAAATCAGTGTGAAGCAATAGTGTTGAAAATGGTTCACATCATAATTATTATTACCTCTACCATTACCTCTGACTACCTAGCATCACTGATGGGTGTAGTCACATATGTGCTTTATTGTAACCATTGTTACAATAAAGTTTTGAGGAGTTAAATTGATATTTAAGATTTGAAATAAACCTTTCAAGGACTTTAAATGTGACATTTAAAAAAAGAAATGCTAAAGGTTATGTCTTTATGTGTGCTCATCCCACCAGTCACAGTGAAATGCACAAATACTATAACACTTGCTAAGGAAACTTTTTTAGTCCTGTTTACACTTTATAAAGCCCATTTGTCGCTATAAATGGCCTTCAGTTGAGATGGACCCAAATGCGGGGGGGAAGCCTGCCTGCCTGCACAGAAGCTGTGTGCCATTTTGAAAAAATAAAATACAATTTGATCAAAAGAGAATTTATCAGACATGAATTCTCATCCTTCATAAAATCAACTACCAAACAACGTCCAGGATGTGGATATAGTGTCACAGTTTTATGGTATTATATTTGTTGTAATATTACACATAATCTCATCAAATGTTGAAATATTAACGCATCATTTACAGTGAACTCAGTAACCTTCATTTTTTATTCAAATGGTTTATTGTTACAACAAATCAGAATTTCCATTTAAATATTAGGCAATGATTTATGTTGTCAGTGTGTTTACACACAAACCTTCACCTACTTGATCAAACTGACTGTAGCATGTAAGCAGCAGGTTCTGTAAAAATCAATACAATACCTTTGCATTTTGGAATGAAGTAGCTGCTCTGGTGAAGACAATACACTAGAGAGAGAGAGGGAGAGAGAGAGAGAGAGAGAGAGAGAGAGAGAGAGAGAGAGAGAGAGAGAGAGAGATCCCCATGGATGTTTGTCTGTCCAGCAGCTGAACATTTCTGTCTAGAATGGGTTTTGAGTTTTGCGTTGATCGTCAGTTTCAAAACAAACCTTTGACACTGGTGTTAGTTCTCTCAGTCCATCTGCATACTGTTCTCACTTCCTCAATCTTCATCTAAACCAATCTGAGATCATGTAATGTGACTTTGTCAAACCAAAAAAGAAGAAAAAAAAAAAAAACACAAAACAATGTAAAAATGTCATGAGTCAGCAGGATTGAGGAGCCAAACACAGACACATGGGCACAAGGCAAGCAGGTAGGATTAAGGAGAATTTACAGGAACAGAAAAAAAGGATCAGGTTTCAGGTAACAGGCAGTAACAGGATTCAGGATTCAGGATACAAACTTGGACAGATGGAAAACCTAAGGTCATATGATGGGCAGATGGAGGATTGCAGGTCTGGAAAGTTCCTCATAAATGATTGGGCCAGAGAGAAGTGAAAAGTGGCTGAGGATAGGTACAGAGGGGCAGACTGAGGATTAAGGCAGTCATCGTGACAATAAAACCCATTGCCAACATTTGACAAAACACCAAAGCAACCCAAATGGGCTAAAAGTCGGAGAAAATGAATTTTGTGCCAATCCATCCAATTGGTGGTACTAGAGGAAAAGTCAGGAGATCATCAGAGTCATTGGGATTCATCTTCTGGGGACCATGAATGTTTGTACAAAGTTTCATGGCAGTTTTTGGGATATTTTACTCTGGATTTATATAGTGAACTAACTGACTGGCATTAGAATATCTAGAAAAATACAGCTAGTGTGACCAAAACTAGTATCTGAGCTCAAAATTAAGAAATCTAAATGGATTCTGTGTATCTTTAAGACTTACTGTAACAAATATGCAGAATGGATTTCTTTCCTCATAAACCAGTTGCAAAGCCATTATTTCACAATTATAGAATACCTTAAAGAAATAAAGCTTAAAGAATTGAAGCCAGAATTAAAAACTCAACTGGAACTTTAAAGCAGCGTCAACTTCAACTTTAAAGAGGTCACAAGCCAAAAAGCTTGGTAACCACTGGTTTAATCTTTAATATTATTTTATCATGTTTTACATACATATAAAGTAGCCTACCATAAAAGATAAATACTCAAGTAAAGAACAGTAACTCAAATGTCTTTAAGTACTTTACTTCAGTATCACTATAGATATCTTCAGCTAAACATACTGACTCAATTAATTAGTAGTTAATAAGTACCAACACAACAATGTAAAAATACTTAATCAAAAGTAAGTAAGTAAGGCTTATGTAAACTTAAAGTATCAAAGATAAAAGCGCTTATTTAGCCGAAGAATGCCCCCCCTGTGCTCCACATTATGAATACATTTAGTTGAAATATATATATATATATATTTTTTTTTTTCAGTATGATGCACATGTGGCTGTAGGTTTCTATTACTGGGAAAATGACTCACATCTCATCATGTGGCATCATTTACAGCGTCACAGAAGTTTAACATAAAGAGCAAAAACATAATTAGGAAAATACTGAGTCCAGATAACCGCTGCATGATGAGGTGAGTGGCTGCTTCTGCATTTCATATTTATAATCAGTAACAACATCAACAAACAACAAAAACATTATGAATTCAATGTGATTTGTTTTATTATTTATCAGCTCTCCATTCCCTCTCTTCTCCTCTTTTGCTCCATTCCCTCCTTCCTTCCTTTGCTCTTATTTATTCATTTCTCCCCTTTTCTTTCTTTCTTCTCTCCCACTCTCCTTACCAGCTCAGCATATTACCATACTGGATATGTGTTGTGATATTAGTGATTTTTCTTCTCAGTCAGTGCTGCTCAGAGTCAGTCGACACTGGAAGCTAAACTGGGGGCCCTGCAGTGCCACTTCACCTGGGACCTGGACTCCAACGCGTACAAACTGTTCCATCTCAGGGACACGTTGGAGGACATCGGCACCAAGGAAGGGACCAGCTGGTTGGGTCACATTTACAACCTGCAGTGGTACATTCACTACCAGCTGAGCTCCACTTAAGATGCCCGGTGTTCCTTCAGCAGGGCCGCAGAGGCCTTCCACCAGATAAGAAACACCATCTCAGATGAAGGCCCCTGGTTGGTGGTGAACTACGGGAACCTGGCTTGGCTGCACCACCACCTGGGAGAGGAAGAAAAGAGTCAGGCTTACCTGTCAAAGGTCGACGCCCTGCTGAACAAATACCCAACTCCATCCCAGGACAAGCTCCATCTGGAGATCTATTCAATTCAATTCAGTTTTATTTATATAGCACCAAATCACAACAAAAGTCATCCCAGGGCACTTTTCACATAGAGTAGGTCTAGAACATACTCTTTAATTTACAGAGACCCAACAATTCCCCCATGAGCAAGCACTAAGGAAAAACTCCTCTTTAATGGAAAGAAACCTCAAGCAGAACCGGGCTCTAGGTGGGTGGTCATCTGCTTGATAATAATGAATTGCAATAATCCAGCCTAGAAGTAACAAATGTGTGGACTATTTTTTCTGCATCTTTTTGAGAAAAGATGGGCCAATTTTTGCAATATTATGTGAGTGAAAAAAGCAGTCCTTGAAATTTGTTTTCTGTGGGAGTTAAAGGAAATATCTTGATCAAAAATAACTCCCAGATTCCTTACGGTGGAGCTGGAGGCCAGGGTAATGCCATCTAGAGTAGCCATATCATTAGATAATGTGTTTCTAGGGTGTTTAGGGCCAAGCACAATAACTTCAGTTTTGTCTGAGTTTAGTAGCAGAAAATTGCAGGTCATCCAGGTCTTTATGTCCTTATGTATTACCTAAAGGAAGCATATACAAGGTAAATAGTAGTGGTCCAAGTACAGAACCTTGTGGAATTCATCATTAACGTGTACAAACTGAAATCGATCTGATAAATAGGACTTAAACCAGCTTAATGCAGTTCCTTTAATGCTAATTAAATGTTCCAGTCTCTGTAATAGGATGTGATGATCAATTGTGTCAGATGCGGCACTAAGATCTAACAAGACAAGTACAGAGACAAGTCCTTTGTCCGTGGCGGTCAGGAGGTCATTTGTGACTTTCACCAGTGCTGTCTCTGTGCTATGATGCCCTCTAAATCCTGACTGAAAATCCTCAAATAAACTATTGTTATGTAGAACGTCACGTAACTGATTAGCAACTGCTTTCTCACGGATCTTAGAGAGAAATGGAAGATTAGATATAGGTCTATAGTTGGCTAAGACACCTGAATCAAGAGTAGGCTTCTTAAGAAGAGGTTTAATTACAGCTACTTTGAAGGACTGTGGTACATAGCCTGTTACTAAAGACAGACTGATCAGATCTAGTAAAGAAGTGGTAATTAAGGGTAAGACTTCCTGAAGCAAGCAAGTCTAAAAGCAAGCCTAAAAGACCGCATCCCAACTGGAAAAGCCATGGATCCTGATGAAGTTCAGCAGAGACAAAAAGCTGCTGGCTGCAGATTACTTCCAGAGAGCCATCAGGATGCAGCCAGATGTTGTGGAGTGGCACACCAGCCGCGTCATAGCGTTAGCGAATGCTTATAAGCACTACAACATACCACTGGAAGAAGACATTTTGGAGAAAATGAAAATCGCCAAAGAACACGATCCAGAGAACTTGTACCTTGTTGTTCTATACCTTCAGGCATGTGCAAGGAAAGGAAGAAGAATTGAAGATGAAGGATGTGAGTTGGCAAAAAGGGTGTTGAGAAAGCCTGTAAGCTACAGATGTATAACACCATTACTAATGCTGTACAGAATCTATGTATCTATGGATGAGGCTATTTATTTGGTAGAGGAGGCCCTGGAAAGACATCCAGATGAACGTTATCTGAAGTGGCGTGCTGCAGTGTAACAGGTCATCACTGGAGGAGGCCCACTCTGATTGTCGAGGACGCTGGCCCGGTTTTATAGGGCAGCTTCGGAGCCCTGGCCCTAACTATTTAGCCAATTAAACTCCTAAAATAAACCTTTCAACCTGATTCTATACTGAGATTATACCTCCATCACATGTGCAATGAGCTGACCTCAGCCATTAAATCTGAACCTTTATCATTCTGTTATTTAATATACTCTGAAGTTTATCCTTAGCCAAATTCATCATAATTTGTAATCTAAATGGATTTAAAACTAATGTCAGCCTATCCCAAGGACGGCGCTCTTTCTTACCTTAAGGAGATATCAGAAGACCTCAGAAATGAGCACAAGTCAGGGACTTTGGTTGGAGTGTATAAAAATACAAACTAGTTTTATTTGTTTTTTACAAAATAAGTCTTATAAGATGCAAAAAAAAGAAAACTACAATAACTTGAGTAAAAATTAAGAAAGCAAAAATGAACTAACAAGTGACTACTCAAAAAGAGATTCAAAAAAGAGACCTCAAAAAAGCATCACTCAATCTCAACCCTCGGAAAAAGCTCCCTTGTCACTCTTGGCTATTCTTTTTATAACCATACATCTTCCTCTTTCTTACATTCTTACTTTCCCATATGGGTTTTATCTTTAGGACATCTATCAGTTACATGCTGATGGTATGACTTTATAAAAAAATATTGACTTTTTCTTTAACTGTCACTTACACCACACCCTGTGGAACATTGGAACTTCTTCTTTTATACATTTGAGGTTAAAATTTAAGGATGTCTTCTGCCTGCAGAAAACTGCAGCTTCTCCTTTGGCCTCAGGTTTCCTAACAGTTGGCTATGTTTTTTTTTTGTTTTGTTTTGGTCATTCTTGACAGTTCTAGTTGTGCAAGTTCCGCACAAATGGTGCAAGACATTAAACTATGTTTTATTTATCACAAATTAAAATTAAATAATTTAGTCTGAAGTAGGCTTGAGTGGAGTTTGTCTCGGCCACTTATAGTGGAGCTTTCAACACCAGTAATTGTGTAAACTTATCCCCACATGTTTTACCTCATTGTTAACTTTTAGTACCTTTCTATTTTTAACAATATTGTAGATTCTGGTTTGCATAGATAAGTGCATGAATGTTGATTTTATTTACATATTTTGCTCCTGATGAGATTTGATTCTCTTCTAAGGGAGCTGTATTGGCTCTGTCTGCACATCTCTTGTGATAGTATGAATATTCCCTTTTGTTTTAACCTGTCTATTTCAATATTGTGCAAATAAACAAACAGTGTGTATGTAAACATTTGAATAATGAAGTGAAAATAAACCATACATTTCATGTCTGATGATCGGATTACTCAGACATCTTAAATCACTGGGAATGTTCAGACAAACATATACAAACAAAGCACATCTTGTTGCCAGTGCTGTCAGCAGTTGACAGCCAGTAAACTTGACCCCAAGCTGTTCCCATAGCAACGTAGTATGCATATATGTGTATAGTTAATAATTACAAGTAGTTATTGACTGATCACTTCATACTGATGCAGTGTCTGATCTTAGTAGCAGTGTGTAAGATCACACTGGTAGGTTAACAGACATCAGTTTCTATAGCAACACGGTTAAGGTCAAGAATCTCACTTTTACAATTTTACAGTAACATCGTCATCCCACAGTCCACACAGTAAAATCCACATAAAGGAAGATCTGAGCTGTTGTTATATGTTCATCTGTATCAATTAGCTTCCATTATTACTGTGCGCTCACAAGAAACAAAACTCCCATCAGTGAGTGTTTTGCAGATGATTTACCTCAATGACAGTGCAAGAAGTAGTGAAACAAAAAATAAGGTGAAAGGTTGTGCAGCTTGATGAAGATGGTTGATTTCACATGATTTCCTGCTGCCACTTTAAACATTGTGTAACAACTGCTCATATGAACATCACTTATTATGCCTCTTCTTGGTACAACATTTTCTTTCTTTATTTTGTAACACGTTTTACTCAATAAGATGTTTGTGACCAGAAACACTGATATCATGTTGTCAGTATCATGTAGAGAAGTGAAACTGTGCCCTTAGGCTGTGAAAAAAACAGTGAAGAGGTTGAGACATCATTTGTGGAGGTATAAATGGAACAGTGTTAGAAGTGAAGAAGCGAAGAAGAACAGACATTTCTTCTGGGACAATTTTCAGTTTAGAGTAACGATTATCTTGGAGACATTTCACAATAAATTCAACACATTTTTATAAGTTTTCCTTTTTTTGTTGATGAACTAGAAGTGTTGAATTTTAACTGGGTGAGTTTTATTAAAATTATTCTGAAATTTTATTGATATGCTCAAGGCTGATGTTCATTTTGATGCCTTGAAGGCCTTGATTATAATTCATTATAATAATTTATGATAGTTCTTTAATAATATAATAGATGCATTTGATTCTATTCAACTTAACTTGTGTATCATGTTGTTTCATTCCTCTACTGAGGTGTAGCTGTTATCATTATCAGACTTTCACTTCTTAATGTTGACAACATTTTATGATCCAATATTTATTTAAATTTTTTTATGGAACTTTTTTCTCATCATTTCTCAACTTACTGTGCTAACTTACAGTAGCTTAAAAATGTTTGAAACAGTTTGGACATATTTTACCATCGAATAGCTCTGGAGTATAAAATCTAACCTGCTGTTTCGTTGTGTTTTTTTGTTTGGTATCATTTACATTATCATTTTTTATTTTCCAATTGTTCAAAATACTATTCTTTTTAAAGAAATTATTGTGCTATGATTAACAATTATATTATAAATTATATTTATATATGTATTCATCCAGACATTACTGCAGGTGAAAAAGACAAAGAGTTGATGGCTTGTTGAACTGTGTATTGCAGCTGTTTACAGCAAGAAAGTTTATTAATTTTGCTGGTTTTAAGGTAAAAAAAAATACCCCTGGTATTCAAGTGTGACCAGTAACTTCCTCTTTTTAAACACAAGTTCACTATATAAAATATTCCCTGTAATCTGCAGATTTACTGATCATGATGAAGCTGATCCTGTCTCTCACTCTCATCTGGACACTCTCCAGCACAGGTAACCTCACTCACTCTTAAAACAGCATTTCTGCAGGTACCTGTCATGTCAGGTAGTTCATATTTCTGCTATTTTTTTAGTTTGTCTGCCAGGTGCTGACTTTTGTTATCATCATCATCATTTATGTTTTGTTTGTTATATCATCTGTATAGCAACCACAGAAATATACAAAATGATATAAAAACACTAAAAAGACTAATTTGCAACAGCAAATGTTTAGAAAGAAACTTCATGCTGCACAGATTTTGTTTTTTTATCAACATAATGAAGAAACATCTTTTATGGAGCTATCAAGTTACAAAAAGTTCACTGTCAACATATTTAATGTGTTTTTCCTACAATATTCACTCATGTCAACTAAAGCATGATTAATATTTTTATAGTAACATAGCACTTTGTTAAGATAAGGGAAAGATGATGGTCTTGGTTAAATAATAAAAACATCAACACAGACTTGAAGAACAGGACATGTTTACTTTTTCAATACTAAAACAAAACCACAATCTTTCCCCAAACGTAAGTTTTTCTTTGTTGGCCACAGAAATGTCCCAGTTAACATCATTTTACATAGTGTTCTTTCACTATTCTTTAAACATTTTTAGAAAGAGAGATAATGCAGATGTCACCATGACAAAAAAATCTACATCTAAAGGCTGCAGCCATTTAATTTGATGACTGATTTCTGATATTTTATATATTTGTTAAGAAGAATTTATTGGATTTATTTTGTCTTAAATATCATTCTGTCACTGTGTGTTGTAATTTGGGGTTGTCTCTCATCAGATTAACTTTGCATACTGTATCTGTGTTTATATGACAAACAGGATTCATGTTGATTGTTCAACTCATACTTATTTATTTCATAAATTGCAGCTGAAGCTGTTGAGTGTTGGTTTGGTCAAGGGACTGACACAAAGCAACAGGAATTACTTCCATGTAACTCTACTGAGATGTGTGCAACTGTTGCCTTTCAAGGTATCTGTGAAAAGTATAAAATTAATCAGATTTTACCTGAATATCATTCACTTATTCAGTTTTAAACGGGATTTCTGAATTACAGTGTTTGGTCTGTGTTTCACTTTACAGGATATGAAAATGAGACTGTCACTCAGGACACCATCAGGTTTTGTTTGTCACCCTCCATTTTCAGTGAAGGAAAGCACACATTTTCATTTAATGATGGTTTTGGAGGTGGGTCTGCATCTGTTCATGTGTGCAACACGGATGGCTGCAACAATCAAGCCATTCCTCGTAAGTAAAGAGAAAGGTTTCCCTTTTTAAAGACACAAAATCACATTCACATGTAGTATCAGTCTAATCTTTTGTCGTCTGTCTTGTACAGTTTCTGCCATGTCTCCTGTTCTGTTTCAGACCCTGCTGTTCAGAAGAAAAACAACCTGCAGTGTTTCACCTGTGATAATCGATTCTCTGCTGCGTGTAACAAGACATTACAGTGTGTGGGAGTGCAGGACCGCTGCATTAGTGGGACTGGTGAGCCCTCATGATCCTTTTGTGCCTCAAAACACATTGCTGCCTTCAAAATGACCATTTCCTGCTGATTAAATTTGAAAAAAAAAAAACAACTGTGGTCTAACAATGATTTTGTCATCCGCAGTGGGAGATATTGATGACGAGGGCGTAACATTTCCTATCTTTGGATGTGTCTCTGCAAACCTCTGTCAAGTTGTTCCTCGCTTGGAGCTCCTCCTGGATGCTAAATTCCTTCATGCACCAAAATGTTGTGGAAGCAGCTTCTGTAACTCAGCCTAGTCTGTCAAACTGAATGTGATGCCTTTGCTGTTTGGACTCATTATTCGTATCATCTACTAGAACAAAGAGAAACTAACAAAATAGCAAAAGGACACATGTAGTGTGTGTTAATAAGCCAAATACGTCTATCATCTTCTCACACATTTACACAGTGAAATGTCTAACATTTTGAATGTTTTAGCTTTGTAAATAATTTTAACCATAAGCGCAGCATCCCAGTAAAAAAAAAGTTAGCTAATGGTAATCCTGTCTGGTTCAGTAACAAATACGTCTATTTATAAAATGATAACTTCCTTATTGAGTTATTTGAAGAAAACCAAAACAGCAGTGTTGTTACTTTATATGTAACAAGAAGATAATTATTTAAAAGTTAAAGTACCCATCAAAATAAGTACTTGCAGTGCAGATGAAAAGAGTATCTAATTAGTGAAGACTACTTGAGTAGTGAGTAACTTCACGAGAACCCCTTATTCATGAGTATACCAGGTCAGTTCTTGGTCCAATCCTGTCCTCTGCTGCATCATTTCTTACTTTGATATTGTTTCAGTGTTATGCTAACGAGACAGCTGCATCTCTCTTTTAATCAAAATAACTCTGTGAAGTTAGACACAATCCAAAATTGCCAGGACGTTGCAGTTATGTTGTATAAGCATTAACCATTACTGGACTGTATGGACTGTAAATCTTGTCTCTGTTAATAAACAACCATATACATCCATCTTTTATTAAGTTCGTATCATCGTGTGTCTCCATCCTCTGATGAAGAATTTGAGATTTAGTTTAAAGTTCTGGAAAAAGGTAGTAAGACACACTTTGAGTGAAGATTTTATTTTTAATGCCGGGGATGAACTTTGACACCGAGGATAGTGAATGATATTGAACTAAAGGTAATAAGTAGACAAGGTCAAAAAGAGTCTGTCATCTTATATCTTCTGTACTGTTGCAACCAGCTAACATTAAACAGTATCAAAGGACTTTAAATCTAGTCTACATGATTGAATCTGAGAGAACATGAGTGTCAATGTTCACACCCACATGCACCAAGATCAGTGTTTAACAGTGTCAACTTAGTTTGGGAGTTTAATCTGAGTGACTAATTCCCTTTAAAAAACTCTTTAAAAAAGACTTTCAGCATAGGCAGCAGAACAGAACCAGCTAAACTAGGAAAGGTAATGATGCTTATTCACTACATTACTGAAGAAAATGAATCATAAAATAACCAAGACTCATGTGACTCTGAGTGCATGAAACTAAACAAAAGTGTCAATCTTACCTGAATAACCTTAAAATCTTTATTAATTTGTTGCACAGCCAGAAGTAAATAATACAAACACCAACACCAACCTACACTCAAAAAAAGACAAAGAATTACATAATACTCCAATGGTAGCAGGGACAAATAAGTTTTAAGTCTACTGGTCCTGCATATGGACAGAATATATCTGCGGCCAGTTAGAAGCAACCTGTACTCACTGAACAGGGGGTGACTACGGTCAGCCAGGACTGACTGGGCTTTCTTTGTGGCTCTGACTTTGTACAATAGGGAGAATTCCTCAACTTCCATTACTGCACATTGTTCTAATGCCTTCCAACTTACTCCTGTTTTTCAGGTTAAGTGACCTAAACCAGTAGATAAAAGAAAAGGTTAAAACAGACTCAATAAAACAAGAATAAAATATTTTCATGGAAGAGGTGTCAACGTTAAAACTTCTGAGCTTTCAATAAAAGTACATATGTTGGTGAGCCTTTTCACAGACAGCATCAATGTTAGAGTCAAATGTTGATTTGTTGTCAATTATTGTCTCCAGATACATGTGCTGTTGGACAACTTCAACAGCCTGGCCATGAATAAATTAGAGTATAGAACAAATAAAAGTGGTGAGAGGACACACCCCTGAGGGGAGCCAGTGGAAGATAAAATGACATTAGATAAGATGCCACTGACTCTCACTTTCTGAGGTCTATCAGTTAAAAAGTCAAAATATTAACCTCTTTCACTCCTGCCCCCCTATTATAGACCCATTTTTTGGGGGGACAGGGGATGTTTAGGGGGAGATAGCAGGTCAACAGTATATGCCACATAGAAGTGGTATACATCGTCTGACAGTTGGGAACCTGAAGATTAATTTGAGATGCAGCTGTGTGTCAAGGTTTGTATCAAGTATATGATGGCCATTCCCAGGCTCAATTATGTCTCATAAGTTGGTGCAGCAATTTGGGGGTTGATACAATTTGTTACACAGATTTGGTACAAAATTTAACCATTTTTGACCACTCCACAATTGATAAAAATAGTCAAAAATCCCTTCAGAATACCACATTAAGACACCAAGACCTCGAGGAACACCACAGAATAATCCATGCTGTGATTTGGTATCAAAAACATTTGACATTTGGAGATTTCTGTAAGAATTGCATTTTTCAGTGATTGGATGGTGAGCACTTCTGTTCTGGAAATTGCTCAGAAACCCCCTTATTGTCAATATACCTATGAAAGCCATACATCCTCTGAATGCCCTCGGTCTCTAGTTTGTGGTTGTAAAGTTTCATGAGGCTGTGATTATCAAAGAGGTCACAACAGGTCATTTTATACACTGCTTTCGCAGCAGATAAAGCATGCTTGTCTCGTGCCAAGGGAGGGAAAACATTTAGTTTAAGCCGTGTTTCATATAACCAAATCATATCAAAACTACGAATCACATCATTTATTAGTAAGGCGTTGGTAGACAGTAATCTGATATTTATAAAACCAAATTTAAGCGTCTTGTTGTAGTGATCAGTAATAGTCAGAACTGTAGAGCTACTACTAGATTAAATATTAATTGGAATTAGACGCTTTGTATTATTAGACAGTTTTGAAGGCTTGTGCTTGGGATGGTATGAGGTCACATTTTTGATGACATTAGATGTTTGGTGCTGCTTATTATTAGGTTTCTCTTTTTTTCCCTTAAATGTGTCTCTGTCCAGGTAGGAAAAGGAAAGGAAGAGGGATGAAGGGTTTGCGAGGGGAGGGGGCTTTTCATGACACCCCACTTTACAACACACACACACACACAAAGATGTACACACTCAGGTACACAAATGCACTTGCACACGTAGGTCACACTTCTATACTGAGATACACACACAAAGATCTACACTTACACGCAGGCACTAACACGCATGCACATGTAAATAGGTGTATATTAGTTTTAGATTTAATTGTGCGGGTGGACAACCCACTGGACACTGGTGACAATGTGTTCTATGAGTTATCCAAAGTCAGATGGATGCTGTTTCTAGAAAGACAGTTTGATGTTGCATTTTTTCACAAAACTATGGCCTAAAAGAGGCTAAAATGTTCTGCACAGCTGCACCGTCAAAGTATAAAATTAAATTAGTTAAATTAGTCCCACCAGCTAGTAAAGGTGAGCTTTTAATCACTTTATGTACAATATTGCTACTGGGATCATTGAAGCATTGTCTTAACCTGTAATAATACATCATACTTTACTCATACTATACTTTATAACTAAACTTATCATATATAAATATATATGTAGTGGAGTAAAATTTTGGAGTACTTGTACTTTACTTAAGTACAGTGCTTTAGTGCTTTAGTAAATGTTCTTACTTTCCACCACTGGTAACAAAGACCCTTTATCTACCAGACGTGGCTGGAGTCTCTAAAACCTGTACAATATTCTTACTTTATAAGTGAGTAACAAATACTCTGAAGTAAAAGCAGCCATCGAATTGTTTCAGTGCTGTAGGTACCAGCCAACCTGCATGTAGTAAAAGATTTTCTGCTTATGAACTCTGCAGTGTTTTATCATGCTTGCTGATGACTTGTTGCAGTATGTTTCTAATTTTCAGGAGAACGGTGTATGAATACAACTGATGAAAAAAAAGTTTCCATAATCATTTTTGTCATAGTATTTGTGTATTTCACTGTGACTTTTGGGATGAGCACACGAGAAAACACATAACATCTAACATTTCTTTTCTAAATGTCACACATTTAAAGCCCCTGAAAGGTTGGTTTCAAATCTTAAAGAGGACCAATTATGCTCATTTCAGCTCTAAATTTTTATTTTTGGACTCCACTAGAGTAGCTCTGCATGATTCGTAACAGATGAATCAGAGATGTGGAACTTTACTGTCAATTCAAACCAAACATTTCCTGCTTTACTGCTTCAAATTAAAAGCTTTTAAGTGACGAACTAACAAGAGACTATTATTGTGAAGAATTTACAGGAAGTAAAAACGTGTTCCTAACTGAATTAGCGGAGCTTCGTTAGCGGCACTAAAAACCGGTGGAAACAACAACATATGGAGCTATTTGGGGCTATTTATTCAGCAGATCAGTTAGAAATGATGCAAGGAGGAAGAGTACAAGCAGAAACAGCCACAAGGAGATGTTTTATGAAGAGCTGCAGACAACCAGCACACCTCCAACAGGTAAACTACTTATTTTAATTTGCTGTGCTGTGTAATGGAGTCTACTTCTAGAGCGGTGCTGTGCTACTCCCAGAGCAGAGCAGCGAACTCACGTGCTGTGCATGTAGCAGATGTCCATATTAAGAAATCCGTCATGAACTGACATCAGCTTGGGCTGAAAGTAGAAAAAACTGTTGGAAACTTAGCATTCAAAGCAGTCTGAAGCTGCTGCTTTTTGCTCACAGGGATTACTGCTATATACATTTACCTCGTTATTTGACACGTCGGCCACTTTTAACATGAACATCCGACATTGTGACGTTATATATATATCCACCAAAGTCCAGGTTCTCAATACCTGCCACGTAGTCTTCAGGTGGGAATGCATCCATTACAGCTTGACAGTTTGAAACAAACTTGTGTAGCCTCCGGTTTGAGTCACTGAGGAATGCCTGAGTCCTCTGCAGGAGGTTGATGGCCTCAGCTTCAGTAGCTAGAGACAGAAGCCCATCATCCACATAGAAATGGCGCTCTACAAACTGCACAGTGTCCGCTCCATATTCTTGTTCACCCTCCCGGACAGCCCTTCTTAGCCTGTAGATGGCAACAGCTGGAGAAGGGCTGTTGCCAAAAACATGGACCCTCATCCTGTAGTCGATGACATCCTTTTCCATGTCATTGTCTCTGTACCACAAGAATCTTAGTTAATTCCTATGGTCTTCGCGGACAAGAAAACAATGAAACATTTGTTGGATGTCCGCAAGGATAACAACCTGTTCTCTTCTGATGCGGATCAAAACTCCCAGAAGAGAATTGTTAAGGTCTGGGCTGGTGAGGAGCACATCATTCAGAGAGCCACCAGAATACTGGGCACTAGAGTCAAACACCACTCTGATTTGGCCTGGCTTTTGTGGATGATAGACACCGAAAGTTGGCAGGTACCAGCATTCTTCATCGTCTGTCAGTGGTGGGGCTTGCTCAGCATGGCCGTTCTCAAAAATCCTCACCATGAAAGTGATGAACTGCTCTCTCATTTGGGGTTTCCTACCCAGTGTGTGTTGCAGCGAGGCGAGTCGATTGAGTGCTTGCTGACGATTGTTGGGTAAGCGTTGCCTTGGCACTCTAAACGGGAGAGGAGCAACCCAACGGTGTGTCTCGTCTCTATAAACTTCCTTGTCCATAATGTGGATGGTGGAGAGCCGCATCTGGTGTTGGTATTTCAGAGCGATTATTGAGTATTTCATCACACTCAATAAGTGCCGAGAGAGCAAGACTGACCTTTCCATCAAGCGAATCAATTTGAAAACCGTCTGCTCTTCTCCAAGACATGTCGACAGTACCAGCACAGGTTCTTAAGGAGTATGAGGATGGGTGGCTCTGAATGTTGAACAGCTCAAAGAAGTTTGACTTAGCCAATGAACGATTACTTTGGTCATCAAGTATGACATGTATTGATGGCCTTGTCGCGCTGACCCTGAGGATACACTCTGACTAGACAAATATTTGACTGCTGGTGTGTTAAAAGAGTGTTCTCCTTCCTCCCCGCCATTATCTGATGAGAATAGAGAAGACTTATGAATTTGTGGTGCTGCGCCCGGGTGCATAGCTGTGGTGTGACAACTGCTGTGGCACTCACTACACTTCACCATGGCTTTGCAGTCCTTAGCCAAGTGGGTTATTGAGGCACAGCACTTGAAACATATCCAGTTTTCCTTGAGGAAAGCCTTCCATTCATCAAGAGTCTTTGCTCTTAAGCCTTACAGACAGATATTGGGTTCCTTGTGCCTGAGTTCTTTAAGGGGGGCGTGTCTGGTTTCCAAAGGGTACCACTTGGAAGAAAGAAATTGGGGTCATTTCTTACACGTGCCTCATCGCAGATGAACTTAGCAAAGAAGCCAAATGGAGGGAAACAGCCCCCATTCTCTTCTTTATACCGTGAACCATGGGAGATCCACTTCTCTTGCAAGCCATAAGGGAGTTTCTCAACAATGGGACTGATGCCATA
Organism: Thunnus thynnus; assembly: GCF_963924715.1. Taxonomy (NCBI): domain Eukaryota; kingdom Metazoa; phylum Chordata; class Actinopteri; order Scombriformes; family Scombridae; genus Thunnus; species Thunnus thynnus. The sequence goes on along the minus strand of NC_089524.1, from coordinate 7,000,016 downwards.
GGCCGTATCCAGGTATATTAAACCCAGGAAGTAGCCTTCCTCCTTGGCATACCGAAGCTCCATAAGAAGGTCTCTCAGCTCCCTTAACTTGGTGTAATCTTTGGCAGAAATTCTAGGGCAATTGTCCAATTTTAAATAGAGCATTCTCTATAATTTCTGGTGAAGCATAGCAGTCCTGAAGCCGTCCCCATGCCTTCCTTAGCGCTGCCTCAGGGTCCCTGATGTGCACAGAGCGCATCCTTTTGACATGCTCAGAGGATTCCTTGCCAAGCCACTTTGACAGCAGATCCAATTTCTCACAAGCTGTGAGACAGAGACCTCTTATTGCACTGTTGAATGATGACTGCCATGCCCTGTAGCTTTCAGGCCTATCATCAAAATGGAAGAGACTTGTGCTCACCAAGTCACGACGAGCTAGGTAACATGCAAAGTCTTCTGTTACAGGTGCAGGGCCAGTGGAAGCTGCAGTGTGCTGGGGAACACAGGACTGGGCTGTAAGGCTTATGGATGGGTGAGCTGACCTGGAATCCCTCTGGTGCTCACTCTCCCTCGGAAGGGTAGCTATCCTCCTGGGGAGTGATGCAAAGGTATTTACAGATAAATCATGAGCAACGGGTGGTCTACTGTTCCTGCTATGTCGTGGGTGTGGATAATCTTCCACAGGACTTCCCCATGTGACGAGGCTTTCGCCAGGAGCATGTAGAAGTTGGGAGGTAGAAGGAAAAGGTGAGCCAGCATGTGATGAGTGGAGTTTACTCTGTTCTTCCATGTATTCACTTGTGCGCTCTGCAACATCCCTTTCCAACACTGGCTTCCTAATATTGTCCAATGTTGTTCGCTTTCTCCACTTCTTCAGCTGCCTCGTTGAAAGGCTAGTGTTCCCAGTTCTGCTTCCAACTTAGCTTTTCACAAGTGTAACTCTGCTTCCTTTTGAGCCTGTTCTATTTTTAATTGTTCCTCCTTCTCTGCAAATGCAGCACGTGCCTTAGCCGCTTCAGCCTTAGCACGGGCTCTTGCTTCCACACTGGCAGATGAGGATATTGTGCGGTTACTCCCCATGCTGGACACTGAAGCACTGTCACAAACAGTGTGTATGTCAACATTTGAATAATGAAGTGAAAATGAACCTCACATTTCAGTCCGATGATCAGGTTACTCAGACATCTTAAATCACTGGGAATGTACAGGCAAACACACACACAAGCAAAGCACATCTTGTTGCCAGTGCTGTCAGCAGTTGACAGTCAGTAAACTTGACCCCAAGCTGTTTCTATAGCAATCTAATATGAATAAACGTGTATAGACAATAATTACAGGTAGTTATTGACTGATCACTTCATGCTGATGCATCTGATCCTAGTAGTAGTGTGTAAGATCACTCTGGTAGGTTAACAGACATCAGCTTCTATGGCAACACTGATAAGGTCAAGAGTGTAATTTCCTCTATTCAAAATCTCACTTTCATAGTTTTATAGTAACATCGCCGTCCCAGTCCAGACAGCAAAATCCAGATGAAGATCTGAGTTGTTTAAAATGTTCATCTGTATTGATTAGCTTCCATTATTACTGTGTGCTCACAAGAAACAAAATTCCCTGCAGCAAGTGCTTTGCAGATTTACCTCAATACCAGTGCAGGAAGTAGTGAAGCAGAAAGTAAACATCAGTGAAAGGTTGTGTAGCTTGTTGAAGATGATTGATTTTACATGACTTCCTGCTGCCACTTTAAACATTGTGTAATAATTATTCATATGAACATCACTTTAGCAACACTTATTTCTCAGTAAGTTGTGTTTGATCAGAAACACTTATTCTATATTGTCAGTAACATGTAGAGAAGTGAAACTGTGTCCTGTGAAAAAACAGTGAAGGTCATTAGTGGAAGTATAAATGGAATGGTTTTAGAGGTGTTAGTTGCATTCTTTTCAGTTTTTTAGTTACGATTATCTTGGAGACATTTCACAACAAATTAAACACGTTTTTATAAGTTTTTCTTTTTCTGTTGATGAACTGGGTGTGTTGAATTTTGACTGGGTGAGTTTTATAAACATCATTTTAAAATTTTATTGATATGACGTTCAAGGCTGATGTTCATTTTGATGCCTTGAAGGCCTTGATGTTTTCATTATAATAATTTATCATAGCTATTTAATAATATTATAGTTGCATTTGATTCTATTCGACTTCTAATGTGAATGATTTTGTCTCATCTCTGTACTGAGGTGTAGCTGTTATCAGTATCAGACTTTCACTTCTGAACATTGACGACGTTTTATGATTCAGTATTTACATTTTTTGATGGAACTTTTGTCATCTCATCATTATACAACTTATTATGCTAACTTACAGTAGCTTAAAAAATTGTGAAACAATTTGGACATATTTTACTGTTGAATAGCTCTGGAATATAAAATCTAACCTGCTGTTTTGTTGTGTTTTTTGTACAGTGTCATTTATATTACCATATTACCACCAAAAGATATTATAGTGCTATGATTAACAATTATATTATAAATGATAATAATTTATATATGTATTCATCCAGACATTACGGCAGGCGAAAAAGATGAGGAGTTGATGGCTTGTTGAACTGTGTATTGCAGCTGTTTACAGCAAGAAAGTTCATTCATTTTGCTGCTTTGACAGTGAAAAAATACTCTTGGCATTCAAGTGTGTCCAGTAACCTCCTCTTTTTAAACACAGGTTCAATACATAAAGTATTTCCTGTAATCTGCAGATTTACTCATCATGATGAAGCTGATCCTGTCTCTCACTCTCATCTGGACACTCTCCAGCACAGGTAACCTCACTCTTAAATCAGCATTTCTGCAGGTACCTGTCATGTCAGGTAGTTCATAACTCTCCTAATTTTTTCACCTCTACTGTTTGTCTGCCAGGTGCTGACTTACGTTCAAGTTCAGGTTCATCATCATCATTTATGTTTTGTTTTATATCATCTGGTAACCAGAGAAATCTACAAACTAATATAAAATATTAAAAAGACTAATTTGCAACAGCAAATATGTTTAGAAAGAAACTTCATGCTGCACAGATTTCATTTTTCATCAGCATAATGAAGAAACATCTTTAATGGAGCTATCAAGTTAAAAAAACATCCACTGTCAACATATTTAATGTGTTTTTCCTACAAAATTCACTCATGTCAACTAAAGCATGATTAATATTTTTATAGTAACATAGTTATAGTTATGTTGAGGGACTCAAAGCACTTTGTTAAGATAAAGGAAAGATGATGGTCTTGGTTAAATAATAAAAACATCAACACAGACTTGAAGAACAGGACATGTTTACTTTTTCAATACTGAAACAAAACCACAATCTTTCCCCAAACATAAGTTTTTCTTTGTTGGCCACAGAAATGTCCCAGTTAACATCATTTTACATAGTGCTGTTCTATTCTTTAAACATTTTTAGAAAGACAGATAATGCAGGCGTCACCATGACAGAAAACTTTATATAGTTGTTGAGAACTATTTATTGGATTTACTTTGGCTTAGATACCATTCTGTCATTGTGTGTTGTAATTTGGGGTTGTCTCTCATCAGATTAACTTTGCATACTGTATCTGTGTTAATATGACAAACAGGATTCATATTGATTGTTCAACTCATACTTATTTATTTCATAAATTGCAGCTGAAGCTGTTGAGTGTTGGCATGGTGAAGGGACTGACACAAAGCAACAGGAATTACTTCCATGTAACTCTACTGAGTTGTGTGCAACTGTTGCCTTTCAAGGTATTTGTGAAAAGTATAAAATTAATCAGATTTTACCTTGATGTCATTCACTTATTCAGTTTTAAATGGGATTTCTGAATTACAGTGTTTGGTCTGTGTTTCACTTTACAGGATATGAAAATGGGACTTTCACTCAGGACACCATCAGGTTTTGTTTGTCACCCTCCATTTTCAGTGAAGGAAAGCACACATTTTCATTCAATGTTGGTTTTGCAAGTATGGCTGCATCTGTTTATGTGTGCAACACAGATCGCTGCAACAGTCAAGTAATTCCTTGTAAGTAAAGAGAAAGGTTTCCCTTTTTAAAGATAAAAAATCATATTCACATGTAGTATCAGTCTAATGTTGGTCACAGTCAAGAGGAATAAGAAAATGGCACGTGTTCTGTTGTCACTTTGTGTCTTGTATAGTTTCTGCCATGTCTCCTGTTCTGTTTCAGACTCTGTTAATAGGATGCAAAACAACCTGCAGTGTTTCACCTGTGATGATCCATTTTCTGCTGTGTGTGACAAGGCAGTTCAGTGTGTGGGAGAGCAGGATCGCTGCTTTAGTTGGACTGGTGAGTCTTCATGATCATTTTGTTCCTCAAAACACACTATTGCTGCCTTCAAAGTGGCCATTTCCTGCTGCTTAAATTTAAAAAACTTTTAAAACTGTGGTCTAACAATGATTTTGTCATCCACAGTGGATGATGACAAGGACAGACCATTTCATACCTTTGGATGTGTCTCTGCAAACCTCTGCGAAGTTGCTTCTCACTTTGAGTCCTTGTCTGAATTGTCACTTAGTGAACCAAAATGTTGTGGAAGCAGCTTCTGTAACTCAGCTTGGTCTGTCAAACTGAATGTAATCCCTCTGCTGTTTGGACTCATTACCCTTATTGTCTATTAGAAGAAAGATAATCTAATAAAATAGCAAAAGGACACGTGTAGTGTGTGTTAAGAAGCCAAATACTTCTATCATCTTCTCACTCATTTACACAGTGAAATGTCTAACATTTTGAATGTTTTAGCTTGATAATTATTTTAAATAATTTAAATACATCTATTTACAAAATGATAACTTCCTCACTAGAGTTATTTGAAGTAACCCAAAACAGTAATGTTGTTATTTTATGGGTAGTTAACAAGCAGATAATTATTTAAAAGTAAACATACCTATCAAAAGTACTTGCAGTGCAGATGGAAAGAATATCTAATTAGTGAAGACTACTTGAGTAGTGAGCAACTTGATGAAAACTCCTCATTTATGAGTCTATTGGTTCAGTTTTTGGTCCATTCCTGTTCTCTGCTGCATCATTTCTTGCTTTGATATCATTTATCAGTGTTATTCTAACGAGACAGCTGCATCTCTCTTTAATCACAATAACTCTATGAAGTTAGACACAATCCAAAACTGCCTTAGTGCAATAAAAGAATCAATGTCTCAAATATTTCCATAACTTAACTATGATAAAACAAAATTATTTTTCTTGGTCCAGAAACTTTACACAAAATTATTTATATTTAGTTGGCCTGCTTGCCCAGAATTTTAAAACCAGTGTGATATCCATGTTAAATCTCAGTCCTGCTTTTTCCAACAAATGAACATTACAAAGATCAAACCTTTACCTCAGTTTTAAAGGATAAGGCTGGTAATTTTCTATATTTTTCTTATCATCAACAAATTTCATGAGCAGAGCAGGATTCATCCTACTTACAAGTATTATGTGTGTATCCAAAACCAGATACATCTTATTCCTCTGTGCCGTAGACCTCCGTTGTCCAAAAACTATTAAAAACATGTCAATGAGCCACACCGCTACACTGGGTGACATGTTCCTTTGCCCTGAAGACAATGGTCACAGAAGTTTGTTTGGAAACTGCTCCAAAGACTAATAACAGCGATCACAGTTTCAGTCTCAGGAGAGTTCCTTGTATGGCAGACACCACTGCACATGTGTGGGAACACAGTTCTGTTTACAGAGCTTCACTAGCTTGTTGTGCTACATATCACAACCTCATATGACAAGCAGTATTCAACCATCTGACAAGCAGTTCTTACAGAGTAAAGCAAATGGCATGTATAAAACACCTTTCCACCTAAATAATGAACTGAAGTAAGCACTTACTGAAAAGAGTGGAGCTATTGAATTGTCTGTAATGCCTGCTGTGACTCTGGCCATGTACAGCTGATTTTCTTGATTAAAGTTAAAACTCTGAATCCTGCTCTGTGTTTTTACTGACTAACCGTAGTGACCCTGCCTTCCTATCAAACATACAGTCCTTCAACTCCTCCACAGTTTCCAGATTTTCAAAGAAAAGCTAAGGCTATTGTTGGGGGAGAGCAGAGGTCAAGACTGCATTCTGCCCAGCTAAGGAGAGAAAGGGAGAGAAAAACCGAAAAAATGCTGACTCCAATTCACTCGAGAGTTTGATATAAGCACATGTGATGTTGTGGTTATGGTTGTTGAGAACAGTTGTTTAGGTGCCGCTGTGTGATGTACTATTCTTAACTTTGTCAGTCAGAGCTGTTGCTTAATGAGGGCGCAGCTGCACAGATTCTCGGGAAACAGGATCTTTGCTGAGTAGGTCACATGTGCATGCATACTTCATGCATTCTTAGAATGCAGGCCTTGAATTAAGTCATTTCTAGGGCAAGGCCACTTTGGTCTTTGAAAATACAAATGTATTTATTTCAATTTATTTCATTTTTATTTTCATTTTGAATTTGTTTGTTTTTTGCAGCAGGAAAATGAGAAAAATATAATTTGTCATCCTACTTTTTCACGCAGATAATATAGTTTTATGATTAGCAATGGCTGAATAGACAGAGAGGTGGCATTCCTTTTTCCTGCAGTGAAACGTGATTTTGTTTGATGTAGACTGTCCATGACAGAGTTATTATAATTTTGTGTTTTTTTTCATTAGTTTTATTTCATTTTTTAATTATTGTTTTTCCTAGACCTGTATTGACCTTACACGGAATATGACAGTTGAGGATCAAATGAATAGAGGTCAATCGTGTTCTTCTTGTTTGGAAGTGTCATAAATTATGCTTTTTCATGCCCTTTATTTCCCACAGCTAATCTAGGGTTGTGAATAGAGAGGTGTCATTTATTCTCTGTCAGGAATTGTCAGGGGGAAATCAAACATGGTGTAAGGGTAAAAAAATGTATTTTGATCTTTAATTCCCACAAAACTAAAATGGGTGTCCTAGAGTGATGGCAAATGGTCAGGAAGATGTTGTATATATAGACATGTCTTGTCAAGTCAGTGTCACCAACCGGTTCACGGGCTACCTTTATAGAAGAGAAGCCAATGAAGTGTTTGTGTATGGAACTCCTCACATCCATTTTTTTTTGCCAAAGACTGGGATCATTTCTGAAACAAAATTTTTCATTCATTAGATTTCATTAGATTCATTCATTAGATCTGTATACAGTGGAATGGGTTGGTGCCTGATGTATATAAAGAATAGGAAACATGTCCAGTGGAGGGATTTGGGAGAGAATACTAGATGCCTTCTCACATATTGATACCTCCTTCAGATGGTATAAGACGTACAAATATTATGAAGATCTCAAAATAAAACTTTTTGACACTTCCGCAAATGATCGGAATCCAGATAATGATGAGGACAAATCCTGGAGAAATCCTGGAGAATCTGTTAACAGGCTGCATAACATACAATCTGTTTAGAGGGATGCACACCAAAAGACAAAATAAATCCAGAAGAGGATAAGGAGAAACATCCTCATATGGTAGACTCTGTTCACAGGCCGCACAACAAAAGAAATCAAAATGTTGTATGTATTGACTGTTCTAAATTTTAGCATGTGTTTATTTAGATGTCCCAGGAAGTCCCAGGATGACGGTAACAACAACTCCTGGGCGGATAACGTTGGGGAAAAGAAATTTGACATTTCTTTCTCCTTAAGTGAAAGCAGCAGGGTCAGAATATGGTACTAGTCAAATGGTTTTTCAAGCGTGTTGCATACTGAGATGTTTTTCTGACATGGGTGGGGAGGGGTTTTTTGTTACATTACCTAGCAATTCTTCCACATCATTTTACCCCAACAATACAATAGAAAATTTTAGAACAAAGCTACCCAAACCTTTTCAGTTTAATTGAAGTTTATCTAGCGAATTTTCGGAAGCAGGACCACACCTCAACCGCACCTCTTCAGGCATTCCTATGAATACCAACCTAACCCTCTCCTCCTCTTTCATTCTTATATTCTGCAGCAGAACCGAAAACACTCAACATCACCTCAAGTACACTCCAACAACGGAGCTAAGTTACTTATCATACGAGCTACATCAGCCCTCTACTCACCTCATCTCAAGTATGGATTTTGTCTCATTATCCCCATCAGACCATCTTTTTGGACAAAATCAGGATGACCATGTCCCAAGTTTCCACCATCCAACGGCAACAGATCTATCAAACATATACAGCATCCAGGGCAAATGACAGTGGCCCCCGCCACTCAGTTCCAGCACTTACAACAGCCAACACTGGCACGGGAACCTGGCAACATGATGCCAGTGCCCCCTGCTGCCTCCTTCCTCCAACTGCAGCAGCTTGCTTTAGTTGGGGCTCCTCACACCATCCATTCCCTGCAGCTCACGTCAGCAAGCACTGGGATGCCAGCACCCAGCTTTCCTCTACAGCCCTTGCAGCAGCAAGTTCCTTCTGCTTTTAACTCTGGTCTTCCCTTGCAACCCATTCTGGCCCACCATGCAGCCGCTAACTTCACCTTGTCTACAGCCATCCTAAGACTTTCGTCTCCCATCCTTCTCCAGTTCCTGCCAATATATGTAAACAAATCGTAGATTGCAATTACATGGATGTTGCATGCCTTCCCTTCACCAACCTCCTGCTGATAGAATCTGTACAGAAGCTTCAGCGGCCCCACCAGCACCCATACCTCCAAAGCCAGCCCCTTCTGTCATCTTCCCCATAACCAATGGTATAGATAAAAAAGGCTGGCGCATCATGCACCAGGAAGGTCAAACCATATGCAATAACTTCAACGATGCCAGATGCAACATGTCCCAATGCTGCTTTCTCCATGTCTGCTCCCTTTGTGGCAGTGGCCACGCCTGGCTTGGGTGCCCACACAACCCCACTTCACAGAAACTAGATAAGAACCTGTCAACTATTAACATCCTCCATCCTTTAGCAGCGGCACTTTGTAACCACCCTGATCCAGCTTTTGTTAAGTTCTTGATAACCTGATTTAAAGAAGGGTTCCAGCCTGGAATTTCCGTAAAACCATTCCTCTCTCTGACTACAGAGTAGCATGTGTGAAAGTCTAGACTTCTGTGTGTACATGTACATGCATGGCACTTGCTTTTATTTACACATTTACGTGGTGTGAAAATGTCCTTATTCGCCAGCTGTGGTCTGATTTCAACAAATAAAATTCAACCCACTTGTCACAAAGTGAGTGGAGCAGGTGGACCCAAGAGCAACACACGGGCAGTCTGGGAGCTGATAGAATGGGGAAGACACTAAGATCAGGGCAGGGCTAACAAGGGTAATGCAGGGCGGGTGAGAGGAGGAGCACATGAACACAGGGGGAGTGAAAGAACACACAAGGGAAACAGAGAAAACCAAATCTCAGAACACTCAATACAATCCAACCAAAAATACAAGAAAGTCCCCCAAAGTCAAATAACCTAAACGAGCTCAACCAAATGATCGGGCACATAAGTGCAACACAGAAAACCCAAAAGAACAAAAACACACAGTAAAAACACAACAGAAAGTCAAACACAAACAGAAAGATGGATGAGAGTCAGACATGATGGCAAGCTAACAAAAAGCAGTCCAAGAAGTTGTACAGACACTCAGTACCAGTACTGGTACTGATAATAACAGTATCAGTACTTCAATTTTCATACATTCAAACCAATAATAAAACAAGACAAATAAAATGCATAAAACACTTGTTGCAGTCTGCTGATCAAGTGTTTTGCTGTCCTGACTTCAATTTACCTTTGAAAGCATGTAAAGTTGGCCAGCTGATTACAGATAGTGGCTCCATAATACTGCAGACAGCTCTTGAATGCAGCATTTTTGACTGCAGGTTTGGGATTTCAGGTTGGAGCTTCTCATTGTCTGTTCTTTTGAGCTGAAACTATACTGTACATAATTATCTTACAACTCACCATAAGTAAGTAAACACCACACTGGAGTTACAACATCTAAACCAAAACTGTAATGTAACTTATCTGAAGACTTTATTCAGGAAATTAGAAAAAAATAGTGACAAATGAAATAAACTGTCAATAAATGACAACTGGCATCCCTTGTGTCTTTACTTGAGCATTAACACTGAATCCAAGATGGCCCCTTTTTTTTTTTTAATTTGATTAAAACCAATTTTGCCTGTCCAACTCTGCAGATGATGATTCTAATCATGTACACATTGTGTGCAATATGAAATAACACAAAAAACCTTCAAAAATGAATATGGTGTGTTTGGTGGAGAATGGTGTGGGTAGGAGAATAAGGATAAACTATGCCAAAGTGAAACGGTTGATTGTGCTAAAATTTTGTCTCTGTTTCAGAAAGTGCTCTCCAATAATGAAAGTACACGCAATAAGTTTTTAACAGGCCAAAATATGAACAAATAATCGTTTGGTCCTTAAAGTAACCCAAACAGTTGAAATAAGTTTTTCTTGCTGCAATCATTCCTCCTGTTCATACTGACCATTAGAAGATCCCTTCATAATGTAAGTGATGGGGACAAAATCCACTTTTGCACAGTACTGTATATGTACATATTTAGTATGTAGCTGTATAGCAATCATTTGTAGAATTTGTAATCTGTAGACTGCAGCACAGTTAACAGCAGAGAATGTCATCTTTAATAATATTGGCCTAATATTGCGCTGTGAATTTTGCTTTGATGCCAGTGGGTCAATAATAATTTATAATTTAATAACTTGACATAAAGAAACACGAAAATCACATTCAGATTACTTTCAAAATGTTTTTTGGTTGTTTTTTCTTTGTTGTTCTTTTCACTCTCTTTATTTAACTACTGATTATTATGTGTATAGCCATAATAGTCATAGATTTATCAAACTTCAGAATCATTAAATTTATCCAAAGAATAATTCATCACCAGTATCTTTAATGAGAAATCTTTTTTTGTCTGGACTTCATGCCATCATACAGTAAACTCTTTCTACCAGTAGAGGGCACCGTAACACCGTTTGTACCTTGTTACCAGTTGCTGACACCAGCTGTAAGAACACTGTCACTGACTGGCAACTTAATTTACCTCACAGATATTCTCCAACAAAATAAAGGAAACCCACATTAAACTTTTACACAAGGTCTATCCCTTTAATTTGTTTCTAGCTAAATTTACAGATATTGACATTGGAGATCTCAAAACATGAAAAGTCAGTGATGGTTACCATGATTGGCTTCCTTGGAAAAATATTTATCTTAAACACAAAACTTCCAAATTGGGTTGAACAGATGAACACATGCATGTTGTTTATATTTATATATTTTGCTCTTGATTAGATTTGATTCTCTTCTAAGGGAGCTTTATTGGCTCTGCCTGCACATCTATTGTGATTCTATGAATAAACAAAGAAACAAACATGTTAACATTTGAATAATGAAGTGAAAACGAACCTCACATTTCAGTCTTATCGGGTTACTCAGACATCTTAAATCACTGTATATGTTCGGGCAAACACATACAAGCAAAGCACATCTTGTTGCCAGTGTTGTCAGCAGTTGGCAGCTAGTAAACTTGACTCCAAGCTGTTTCCATAGAAACATAGTATAAATAAATGTGTATAGCTCATTATTACAAGCAGTTATTTACTGATCACTTCATACTGATGCAGTGTCTGATCTCAGGAGCAGTGTGTAAGATCACTCTGGTTAGTTAACAGACATCAGTTTCTATGGCAACACTGATAAGGTCAAAAGTGTAATTTCCTCTTTTAAAAATCTCACTTTTATAGTTTTATAATAACATCGTCGTCCCACAGTCCAGACAGCAAAATCCAGATGAAAGAAGATCTGAGCTGATTAAAATGTTAATATGCTCATCTGTATCAATTAGCTTCCATGCTTACTGTGTGCTCACAAGAAACAAAATCCCATCAGTGAGTGCTTTGCAGACTTCTTCACTGGGTCTCGCCTCTCAGGCTACATACAGGCTGCCCTGCTTTATTGGTTAAGGTTGTTGGTAGGAAGACTCTTGATGGGCAATATGACCAATGTGACCTAATGTCATCATAGTTTACAGCATACTTTTTAAACTTTATCGTGTCATCTCATTTCTGAAAGCAGACCTGTGCCCTTGGATTGGTGTCGTAACATCTGTCATACATGCTCTTGTAATTGAAGCTGGTTGATTTCACACTTCCTGGCTCATAAAATCAATGCAAAAGTGTAACTTTCCATGTTGTGTATGCACCATAGTCAGATATACACTGATTCATCCTTGCATCATAGCCGCATTTCCACTCTTTCTGTGTTCCTGTTTTTAGATACAGCAGGTATTTGTATGTCCTTGCAACCCAGTCTTGCATCAAAATGTGTAATAGCTACCTTGGTCTACAGTGCAAAATGTACTAGTTTCACAATAACAGCTCAAAATTGAGAGATGCCTAGGGTTTTTTTGTTTTTTGACCTATTCTTTCTACTGGGCTGCATCCATGTCATGTGAATGTCAAGTTTCTGTCTGCTTAAACACAGAAAAAAGGGCTGCCATTCATTTTTGTTCTGTGGAAAATGCAATATTTTAAGATAGTTTCAGAATTAAAATGCATTTTGATAATATTTCAAGCAAGAGATGTGCATTTTATTTTCATAATCTTCCTTCATTGAATGTATATGATGTTTAGTTTATTATGACAAAGATTCTTGCAGGCTTTCTATCGTTGCTATGGTGGTTGCTATGGATGCTGCTGAATCATTGTCTTTGCGTTGTGTAGTTATCAGAGCTGTTATGTTGTTTGTGTTATTTTATGTAACTGTTTGATGATGTTCTCTCAGTAAAAAAAACTTAGGTTTTAGAGCATCTCGGGGTTGAACTGAAATTGAAATCCAGTATTTGAAGCTTTGCAATTGGCTGATTTTACAACCTTTACAAACCAAAAGAACTACAACTGTGGTGCTGATTTGTATCAAGCTGCGTGGCGCGGCTCTAGGGAATTGTAGTTTTTTATTATTATTATTATTAGTGTTTTTGTTAGGATTGGAAGTTGCAAATACTGAATTGAGACTACACTGAGGAGTTTAAGGGGATGGTAAACACATTTCTGTGATCAGATTTTAAATATCTAATTGTTAAATGGGTGAAAATTTTAACCATATTTTACCCATATTTGACAGCGGCCCCAGTTGTTGACTATACTCACATGATAGCTGACGTCAAGAGCTCTATAACATTTGGTAACATGTCGGTACCCCCTTTTTGTTGCTGAATTATAAGCCTTCAAACATGCACAGAGGTCAAGGTTCAAAGGTCAGTATTTCAAAGGAATCATGTAAAATCTTCATACTGACATATGTTATTCTCCAGGTCGAGACCTTTCCAACGATGCAATGTATTTGATTTAGCTCTATAACAAATGTTTAAATTTTCTCATTTCATGGACACAAGCCCTCCCAGGTCTAGTTTCAGAGAGCACTTTGAAGGCCCAGTTTATAAAATGTTTAAAAGTTTCTTGTTTCTTTGTTTGTTTTTTTCTTTTTTTTTAGTGAAAAATACTGACCACAATGAGTCACCTTCAGCGATTACAATACCGTTGACTATTGTTTTCATTACTACAGACTTGGAGGAAGGCCTGAAGTGCTTGGGTTAGGGTTAGGGCTGAAAAGACCAACCTGTTCTCACTCATCACATTTACACAACCCTGGAGATTTTTTGTATCTTTATGGTTCTTGGTTTTGGGATTATATATCAGATTCTGATTGAATAGGCTATGTCATGCTGTTTAATTAGCCAATGCAAGCATACAAAGAATGTGTCTTGGTGTTTGCTCCCAAAAAAAACACAACACGGAAGAATAAAAAATAAAATAAAATAAATAATAATAATAATAATAATAATAATAATAATAATTTTAAAATATATTTACAGAGTGGAATAGTAATAGTTCTGAAATGGGATATAAAACTTGAAATGAAATATTGACTATACAGAGGAAATATGGGCTGTGCTATGTACAAAGAAATTAAATGTATAAAATATGAAGGTAACAAGAAACTAAATGTGACATGTGCATAAATAATTAAATTATGTAACTGTGGAAGTTGAATGCAATGCACAGTCTAGTCCAGTTTGATGAAAGATGTGAAGGTGTAAAGTGCAGGGATTAAATGAGGGATGTCAATGTAAAGTCCCGTTTGACACACACACAATGTTAGAGTGTTTTTATTGGGTGACGTGGCTCAATATTAATTGAGGAAGACTCTATGTTTTAAGATTTAACATTAAATATCAAAATTAAATGAGCAACTTGAGCATGCATAGAGTTTAGTTTGAGCAGACAGAAACTAGACTGACTTGTCTCTTTATTACTGAATATGGAGTCAAGTTTTGCTCCTCTGCACAGAGTGTGATTACAGATTTTTGTTAAATTGAGAAACACACTATTGTGAGCACTCAGGTGAAATATGTACTCAGTGTCTGCAGTTGTGTTAAATGTTTTGCAAACCAGAATTCAGATGGCAGAAGTGCATCTGAACAACAGAGAGAAAATGTGCTGTAATTAATTAACTTTGCACCACTGCTCCACAAACACATAATCTAAATAAATTTAAACTATAACACACAACCCTACACAATGTGTCAATTAAACTTGTCACTTAAGTTTTAGTGACACATTTTGCAGACTGTTGTTACAATTGTACTGTCAGGATCTTGTAGAAAAGTGAAGCAATGCCTTTGAGCTTTGAAAAAAAAACCAGTGAAGAGGTTGAGACATCACTGGTGGAGGTATAAGTTGAACGGTTTTCAGTTTAGAGTAACAGTAATCTGGGAGACCTTTTCTTTTTTCTGTTGACAAACTGGGTGTGTTGAATTTTGACTGGGTGAGTTTTATTAAAATAAAATCTATTGATTTTATGCTTAAGACTGATGTTCATTTTGAGGCCTTGGAGGCCTTGATGTTTTCATTATAATCATTTATGATAGTAATTTAATAATATTGTAGTTGCATTTGATTCTATTCAGCGTAACTTTTGATCTGCATCATGGCGTCTCATTTCAGTACTGAGGTGTAGCTGTTATCAGTATCAGACCTCCACTTCTAAAATCACCACATTTTATGATCCAATATTAAACTTTTTATGGAACTGGAATTTCTTCAAATATGTTGTCATAATATTTTTTTTTTCCAAAATTATACAACTTACTGTGCTAACTTACAGTAGCCTAAAGTAGGACGGTCTATATTATATTACTGAATCAATTTGGACATATTTTACTGTTGAATAACTCTGGATTACAAAATCTAACCTGCTGTTGTTTGTTTTTGTACAATGTTATTTATTTCACCATTCCTCATTTTCCAATTTTTCAATATCTTTTTTTTAAACATGATAGAGATATAATAAAATTCATTAATTTTGCTCCTTTGAAAGTTAAGGAATACAGTTCCTTTGATATTTAATCATTTCCCGTAACTTCCTCTTTTTAAACACAGGCTCACTATATAAAATATTTCCTGTAATCTGCAGATTTACTCATCATGATGAAGCTGATCCTGTCTCTCACTCTCATCTGGACACTCTCCAGCACAGGTAACCTCACTCACTCTTAAAACAGCATTTCTGCAGGTACCTGTCATGTCAGGTTGTTCATATGTTTTTTCCTCTGCTGTTTGTCTGCCAGGTGCTGACTTTTGTTCATGTTTATCATCATTTATGTTTTGTTTATTTTATCATCTGTATAGCAACCACAGAAATCTATAAACTAATATAAAAACACTAGAAAGACTAATTTGCAGCATTAAATATGCTTAGAAAGAAACTTCATGCTGCACATAATTCATTTTTCATCAGCATAATGAAGAAACATCTTTTATGGAGCTATCAAATTACAAAAAGTTCACTGTCAACATATTTAATGTGTTTTTCCTACAATATTCACTCATGTCAACTAAAGCATGATTAATATCTTTATAGTAACATAGTTATAGTTGTTTAGGGACTCAAAGCACTTTGTTAAGATAAGGGAAAGATGATGGTCTTGGCTAAATAATAAAAACATCAACACAGACTTGAAGAACAGGACATGTTTACTTTTTCAATACTGAAACAAAACCACAATCTTTCCCCAAACATAAGTTTTTCTTTGTTGGCCACAGAAATGTCCCAGTTAACATCATTTTACATAGTGCTGTTCTATTCTTTAAACATTTTTAGAAAGACAGATAATGCAGGCGTCACCATGACAGAAAACTTTATATAGTTGTTGAGAACTATTTATTGGATTTACTTTGGCTTAGATACCATTCTGTCATTGTGTGTTGTAATTTGGGGTTGTCTCTCATCAGATTAACTTTGCATACTGTATCTGTGTTTATATGACAAACAGGATTCATGTTGATTGTTCAAGTCACCTTGATTTCTTTCATAAATTACAGCTGAAGCTCTTATGTGTCGGGTTGGTCAAGGGACTGACACAAAGCAACAGACCTTAACTCCATGTAACTCTACTGAGCTGTGTGCAACTGTTGCCTTACAAGGTATCTGTACAAAGTATAAAAATAAATCAGATTTTCCTTAATGTCATTCACTTTTTCAGTTTTAAATGAGATTTCTGCATTACAGTGTTTGGTCTGTGTTTCACTTTACAGTAAATGAGATTAGGAACGTCACTAAGGACACCATCAGGTTGTGTTTGCCATCCTCCCTTTTCAGTGAAGGAAAGCACACATTTTCATTCAATGTTGGTTTTGATGCTATATCTGCAACTGTTCATGTGTGCAACACAGATGGCTGCAACAATCAAACCATTTCTTGTAAGTAAAGAAAAAAGTTTCCCCTTTTAAACACACAAAATCACATTCACATGTAGTATCAGTCTAATGTTGGTCACAGTGAAGAACAATAAGTCACTTTGTGTCTTGTACAGTGTCTACCATGTCTCCTGTTCTATTTCAGACCCTGGTGTTCAGAAGAAAAACAACCTGCAGTGTTTCACCTGTGATGATCAATCTTTTTCTGTGTGTAACAAGACATTACAGTGTGTGGGAGTGCAGGACCGCTGCATTAGTGGGACTGGTGAGCCCTCATTATCATTTTTTGTCTCAAAACATATTATTGCTGCATTCAAAGTGGCCATTTCCTGCTGATAAAATTTGAAAAGACTTATAAAAACTGTGGTCTAACAATGATTTTTTCATCCACAGTGGTAGATAGTGAAGCCAGGGGTGCAGTATTTCGTTCCTTTGGATGTGTCTCTGCAAACCTCTGTAAAGTTGCTTCTCACTTGGAACTCCTGCCTGTTCCTATTCCTGTTAAATTCAGTGTTGCACCAAAATGTTGTGGAGGCAGCTTCTGTAACTCAGGCTGGTCTGTCAAACTGAATGTGATCCCTTTGCTGTTTGGACTCATTACTCTTATCATCTATTAGAACAAAGATAAACTAACAAAATAGTAAAAGTAGCTGTGTAACGTGTGTGAATAAGCCAAATACATCTATCATCTTCTCATTCATTTACACAGTGAGATTCCTTTAACATTTTGAATGTTTCAGCTTGCTAAGTAATTATTTTAATCATAACAGCAGCATCCCATCCCACATAATGACTGGGCAACCAACAAATTTTGAACTTTAAAGTATTTTGACTGGAATTTTGCTGTATTTGGACTCATATGGACTACATTTTTGCACAAATTACCTCAAACACAATCTCTGTTGTACATTTTTATTTCATTTTTACTTTTCTTGAAACACTTGTGAAAACTAAGGATGCAATACCGGGAAAAGAAAAATAAAGAACTGTGGATGAAATTGTGATTTTAAGCAACAAGTGATCTTCAACTTAGCTTGTGCCTTTATGCAACAATAGGTGTGTGTGTGTATGTGTTAATTTCCTTTAAGTAAGTCGTGTTGTGTAACTTGTTTTCTAAGAGGAGAGGTGGAAATGAACTTATCTATACTGTGCATGTGGGAAGCCAAATAAAGAGTTACCTTGCACTGTGTTGTGTGTGTTTGTCTATAGCCACTGTAAGAGTATAAAGGGAGAGCACTCCTTGACTTTGGGGGTTCTCATCATGTTGTGATGAGTCCACTCTTGCAAGCTAAAGGTATTTCCAAGACAAAGTGCAACCTTTCAATGATCTTCATCATATATTGATGGAAAACCTTCTCAGTCATTTTTTAAACTGTGCAAAAAAAAGTTATGACACACAATATTTGGCTCATAATCTGAAGATTGTTTGTGTGTTTACATTGCCAGACCACTGTCAATCAAATGTACAAGATACATTTTTGACTGTAAACTCTTCATAAATAATAGGTTTTTGTTTGTCTGCACCTTGATGGTTTATTATTAAGTCATAATTATTTATTGTAATAGAGAAGTACTTAAAGAGAAGCTTGATACCAGGCTGAAAAACAGTGTTTCTGCCTGTCTAGATAAAAGTTTCCACTCTGCAGTGGTGGAGGAAACAAAGTTTGCTGAAGCACCAAATCAATGTGAAGCAATTGTGTTGAAAATGGTTCACTGTTTGGAAGCATTTGATTGTCAAAGTGGCGACATCTGCTGGACAATTCATTTGTTTGGATGGATTAAATCTGTGTTTTATATATTGTGAAAAGTGGCTGATTGAGAGAGTCAGAGCTCGAATTCAAACCTTCTTCATTGACCCATGAATGTTTATCCCTCAGATATTAGCATTCTAGGTGAACTCTTTTATGAGACTACCTTATGGTTTGATTATTGGTCCTGGTTTCCAGGTGGTGCCCCGTAATTATTAAGTCTTATTAATAATTGTATTAATTTTTGTACTATTTATCTCTAATAATTATTAATTACTGGTAATAACCAACCATGCTCCTCACACATCCAACAGTTGTTGTCCCCATGTGAGGTTCTCTAACAGTTGGTGCCCTGCATTATTATCTAATATTAATAATTCCTTAATTTTATAATTCATAATTATCTCTGGTAACTAAGAGAATTTCATTTAAACATACTACGGTTGAGCATAAAAATAGGGGAGTACAATAAATGTATGTATTTATGTATTAATAAATTGTGCATATTTTTGACTATAGTAGAAAAGATTCTATAAACTTATTTGACCAGAGACCCCTAGACGGGGAACTTCCAGAACCTGTTGGAGCAGAGGAGGAGGAAAACTGACATAATAGAATTCATAGTAGGGCACTTAACTATCTGGTCTACACACTCACATAAATAATTTAAAAGGCTATCAGAGTGAGCGGTGGCAATTGCTGGGACAGCTAGAGGGACTTCTCTGGGAAGTCCTACTTAGTGCAGATGGTGCCATTTCTTCCATTCCCCTGGGAGGACCATGTAAGACAATCACCAGAGTATAAGAGCCCACATATTCTTAAAACAGACACATCCTAATCTTCCACACATGAACTAGAGCGCCAGGACAATCCACCACTGTGAGAGGAAAGAAACATCACAAGAGACATTACCCCTGATCATCGGATAATGAAAAGATGGATTCCATACCACCATGCATCATAAGTGCTAGTAACCGCTCCATGGTGGTGGCCCTTTACTGTGTGCAAAGTTCATGGGTTGAAGACACTAAAATGTGATTCAAACCCAGACTGAACTCCTCCACAATTATGATGACATTTGTGTGTAAAATGTATTGATTATTTTTTTTCTTGTTCAAACATTTATTAGCCTAAGACAGTGTTTTGCAATATTAATTTGGAGAACATGATGAAAATAATGTAACAATGACTGAATGGTTTGAGTTGAACTATACATTAAGGTGTTTTCATTTTTACTATGTTTTCAAGTTTTTACTGAAGTTTGCCGTCTTTACCTTATGTTCTTAACGTTGATTATATGCCTTAAAATGCCAGTTTTAAGTGCTTTAATCAGCAGGTAGTGTTTTTTATGCTAATATCTGAAATCTAATATCACTATAACCAGAAGACCTGAGATGAAACTGAATTAAGATCAGTTTAAAATATTATGACTTATTCTTGGTACTGATTATAACCACTCAGTAGTTGTTGATCAATTTTATTTCTTGTTTTTCTTTTTTATATATTTTTTATTGTAATCATGTTTGCATCATCCATACTGGTCACCTTGATTTATGTTTACTCGTGCTTACTTTAGATAAATGTCAGAGCACCTCAAGAGATTTTTCACCTCCTCCAGCTTTTGAGTTTTTTTCTCTCGTGGCACCGATAGTTAAAGTAGTTAAACACGGTGGTCTTTTACCTTTCTCTTGCCAGTTGGAGGGAGATTTGGCCCATGTAGTTGTGGCCTGTGACCTCTGCCAGGAGTCCTCATTTCTCTTGAGGATCCTTTGAACCTAACCGATTGTTGGGTTGGATGGAGCCCAGAGGACAGAGGGTAGATCATTGAAGATTTAAAAGGGGCCATATTATGAAAAACTGGAAATTATGGAAACTTATATCCCTATGATATTGTCTTAAGATTATGTTATACTGCCTTTATTGCCAAAAGCACACTGTAAGACTTTGTTTCTCTGCTTCCTGTGTGAAAATGTTCTCAACAGGTACCATCAATGGTGAGCTGTGGGACTCGGTCACTGTAACTTTTGTTTCTCATTAGACAGAGGCAGGGAGGGAAAGTCCAGGGAGGAAAGGCAGATAAGTGTTCGGCCTTCAACTCTTAACCCTTAGGAGTCTTGGGCTATTTTGGCCGTTTTTGCATACTTTTGAATTTGCCTTTATATATCACTTTAAAAAAATGTTTAACATGCCAATGTTTGGTATCTTTTTTTTCAGCACATCACCTATCTGACCAGACAATTTTTTTTACTTTGACATACTATATCATTATATTTGACCAAAAAACACACAAAATACATAAAATCTGATTTGGAAAATTGTAGTATTTTTACTATAAGAAACGAAAACATGTTAAACATGCTTACAATGGCTAATAAAACAGATTCTGATTGAATGGGCTTTGTCATGCTGACATATAATCCCAAAGTCAAGAGTCTTAAAGATACAAAAAATCTCCAGGGTTGTGTATAAATAGTAGTCTATGCATTCTGTCAGACGCCTACTGGATAAGGTTGTATGCCTCCGCATCTTTGCAGCCTGGTTGCTTCCCTTAACGATAATTAAAGTAATCATAACATCTTATATGCTGATACTGATGTTTCTAATTTGACAGTATAGCCTTTGGCATTTTGTTGCAAGTGGCCATGGTATAGGCAATAATTATTATAATATAGGATAATAAAGTTCATAATAATAAATAATAAAAGTAAAGTTCATGCACAAATCATTCAGACATACTCTTTGCTTTTGTTTATTTCCATACAATTATCAGTTACACAAAGAGACAAATCATATATAGATATAATGCCTGTGGATCCTCGTGTTGTAGGATTACAGATACATGTAGTACAGTATGTTGCTTATGAAACAAGATGTCAGAGGTACGTTTGTATCTTAGTTGCACATATTGTGATAAGGTCCACTTGAAGTATGAAACAAAGTTATAAAAACATGTTTTATTTTTAATAAAATGATTATTATGAAGCTAGCTTTCCCTCTCCCATTGATTTTTCTATTAATTTCAGATATTTTTCTCAAAAATTTAGTATTTGTATAATCTGAAACAAAATGTCAACTATAAAATAATCTAGTAAAATAATAATGCATTCAATCCACTTACAATACACATGGATTTGAGAGAAAAATCCCAGGGAATATATAACAAGTAAATTAAAGCTGTGAAAAAGGTTTTCCCATCTCAGCTTCACCCAGACCCTTTCTCCTAAATGTGGATTTTCTGGCTCTACTGCCAACCATAGATACTGCCCAGTATCTCACCAAACTGTGTAATACACCTGCTGGTCCACCGCGTCAGTGTCATGTTTTGCTTTGCCCAGGCATGAAAAGTACACACGTGTGTACTTAATGCCAACAATTCCATCTGGCAGCCATAGTAAATATGACCCAGAGAAGTAAAGTGGTTCAGATGATGTCTATATAAGGTGACTGCCTTATTAGGAGGAGGCAGGTTGGGTGGATGGCTGAATAGTTAGTTATATGGCAAAAGATTAATTATTCTTTTAAAAAAATGTAACTATATTTGCTGTGGTGTTTGCTGGGTTAACCCTAACTCTAACCCCCTAATCCTAACCCATAAAACATAATTATCGTTTAATAGTGATTTGTAACGGTTTTGGAAAGCACAGACAAATTATGTTGTCTTGCCAATTACTGCTGATAGAGGCCCTATTAGAAAATGCTCCTAACATACATGTGTGTACTTTTCACGCTTAAGCGAGGCAAAATGTGACACTGACATGGTGGACCAGCAGGTGTATTACATGCTTTGGCGTGATACCTGGTTGAAAGATAAGCAGTAAACCCAAGTCAGTGTTTCAAAAGATCCTGTCAGAGTCCTTTGGGTGGCTTCATAGATGCCCCGTCTATATTTGTGCTTATGTTTTGTGTTCTAAAAGAGGGTATAAATTAGGAGTCCTAGCAGCAGATGGATTATACCCAGTCTGATACAGCAGGCATCACTGGGCTGTGTTGTTTGTATTATTTGTGTATTACATAAACTGGTCCCACAACAGGTTAGTCCACTGCTGATGTTACCAGCACTTTGCAGGAAAGGTAGATTACCCAGGCTGGCAGCAGCTACACACATGTTTGTAGATGCACAGCCAAACGCTGAAAAAGTGCTGTTTCCACTCGTCACTGCAGATGAAATATCACAGTTTTACTATTCAAAATACAATGAGCTAATTTCAGGAATAATAACAATCTTAATAACTTTTTATTTGTATAGCACAGTTCATATGAGTGCAACTCAAAGTGCTTTAAATCAGTAAAATCCAAAGGACAAAACATGAGACAAAAATAAAATCAAGTAAAAACAGAAAACACACTAAAACATAAATAATAAATATAGTATATATTTATATATATAGTTATAAATATGATTAATTAATATTGCCACTAAAACTACATAAAAGCAAGTCTAAAAAATATGTTTTACAGTTCTGTTTGAAGCTGTCCACCGTTTGTGATGCCCTGACCTCCTCTGGGAGGCTATTCCACAGGCGAGGTCTTACTTCTGGTCTGGGGAACGCTCAGAAAACCAGAGTTTCATGATCTCAGGTATCTAGCAGGGGCATACCTAACCAGCATGTCAGAAATATAATAGGGTGCTAATCCCTTACGATTTAAAAACTAAAAGCAAAATATTAAAGTTAGTTCTAAAATGAATGGGGAGCCAATGAAGGTCCTTTAAAACAAGGGTGATAGGTTCTCTATGTCTCTGTATGTTTTGGTGAGGAGACGTGCTGCTGTATTCTGAATCATCTGTAGTTTGTTTAAACATTTCTTTAGGAAGCCTGAGAATAAGACATTACAATAATCCAGCCTGGTATAAAGCATGAATATAAATGTTAGGGATGTAAAAGAAGCAATACCACAATGTTTCCTACCTCTATTCTTCTCTGAAATCTTGTTTTTGTGTCTGATATGAAAGAGAACCTTACTTCCTACTTCACAAAGATGTGTGATCAATTGATTTTTAAGCATCTCCTGTGTCATTCATTGCAGCATTATAAATGCCAATGGTTATTTTTTCAGTCTTTGGAGACCCCCCGCCATACTCCAGTTGCTTTCACTGAAGGTCAGTTATCTTTTGGGGAGTTTAAGGTTAAGCTATTTTGCAAAATTCAAAAGAAGGAATTTGTGTGGAATACTTTGAGGTAGCAAAACATATTTGGAGACAGTTTTCATTCATTTTGAACAAAAAAGACTCACAACTTGCTTGAAAGCAGCGGTCCTCTTCTCCTCTGCATTGTAATTGAGAGTTGCATTGACCAGTGATGGGGTTACAAGAGAAACACTGTAGGCTGTTATTCGCCATATCATTTGGGACTGAAACAGAAAAGAATTACATAATTTATTATAAAGACATATATTAGCCTATATATTGATATCACATATACATAATGACAAATATTCCACATATTTTTAAAA
The DNA here is from genome assembly GCF_963924715.1 of Thunnus thynnus. NCBI lineage: Eukaryota > Metazoa > Chordata > Actinopteri > Scombriformes > Scombridae > Thunnus > Thunnus thynnus. The sequence continues at coordinate 6,976,067 of NC_089524.1, read as the reverse complement.
TATTTTTATATTTAGATGTTTATAATAATTACACCCTATCTTTTCCTATATTAAATAAGATCCATCTGTACTCACAAGGTAGAGTTTCTGAGTTGCAGTTATCTGTGTTGCAGCACTGGACAGATGCAACTGCACTCAAACTACCCAGGTTGGTTGAATATGTTTGAGAGCCTGTGGTTGGACACAGGGAGGATGATGCACACGCTTTTAAGACTTGCTGTGTCTGAGTTCCAGATGAACTGGCTACAAAATGAAAGCACAGTTTTTTATCGTTAACTGAAAGACAACATAACTCTACAGTACTATGTATTTTATTGAAAAGTACTAGAAAATATGAAGAAATTACTACCTTGAATGGAAGCTGTTATACACATCGTCTCTGAGGAGGAACATGTTAGTGAAATACACCCAGTGCCACCTGCATTTGTGCAAGCAGTACATTGAAGAGCTCCAGCTGCAATGGGGGAGAAAAAATAATCAATGAATGTCAGTTAGACTGATTTTAGGCTGCCAACTTCACACCTGGCCAGGGACTACAGACAAAAACTAACCTTCTGGCTAATTCTGGCCTATTTACAGAAATATTTATTAATATGAAATGTCCCTGAGAAATAAACTGAATAAATAAATATAATAAATAAAATAACTGATGATCACATCACAAGTCAAATGTAAATAATTGAATTCCTTTGGTGCTCAGGGTTACAAAATTTTGATCTTCTACATAGGCTGAAAATTCTTCTTATTGTTGTTGTGTCTAATATACACTGGACTTGTTCGTGCACATAATATATCTGTGTATATGTGTAATATATCAATGTTCAAGTCATGTCATGTCCAGTATATGGACTAAGCATTGTAAGCATATCTATATAGCTTTTGTATGTAATTTAATTAGTTTTCTTATTTTGATAACTATATGTGTGTATATATATATATATGTGTGTGTGTGTGTGTGTGTTCTGAAAAGTTTAAATTTGACTTTCTAGTACCTGCAGAAACTCCAATGTAAGAATAAGTAGAGTTACCTGTGCTGAAGAGCGCCCAGATTACAGTTAGTGAGAGGATCAGCTTCATCATGATGAACATGTAAGTACTGTAGATTAGTTTTCCTGGACAGTGATACTACACCTTATCAACTGCACCTTTTTATACTGTACAGGTGTTGGATCAATTTATGACATATGCATGCTTAAAAACCAGAGGAACTGGGTGTGCTCCTATTCTCACACCATGAACTTTCACTCACCTCCTCTTTTGTCACTTGGAATCACCACTGTAAAATAAAACTGTAGAATAACTTCCTGACTCATACATGCTTGTTTTTTTTTCATCATTTGGAATGTTTTGAAACTGACAACCCGTCTGTATACGCCGTTCAATGATGTTGAAGGTATGATACAAGTATACAGCTGTCTCACCTTAAGTGTCAGGTCAGTACTCAGATTTACTATAGTACAATTTGAGATACTTGTACTTTACATGAGCATGTCCATTTAATGGTTTATCCCTCTTTCTCTAAACATGTTTGCTCCACTACATTTCAGGTGACAATGTGGTACATTTTACTATGCTAGGATGAAGCAGTCTATCATACTGATAGCTTGGTTTATGAAATTGAAATGAAATTGTCTCCATCCCCTGTATTGCTCACAAGCTCTCTTTCCCTAAATGTGTTAATCTAATAATCATCCCTACCACTGGTGGTGGTGAAGTGTGCGACAAAGCACCTAATAATGTGCAGAACCAAACATCTAATGAAATCAAAATTGTGACCTCATACCGTCCCAAGCGCAGGCCTTCAAAACTGTCAGCTAAGAATACAAAGTGTCTAATTCCAATTAATATTTCATCTAGTGGTAGCTCTATAGTTCTGCCTACAGACACTTAAATTTGGTTTAATAAATATCAGATCACTGTCTACCAAAGCCTTACTAATAAATGATCTGATTCATGCACATAGTTTTGATATGATTGGGTTATGTGAAACATGGTTTAAACCAAATGTTTTCCTTCCCTTAAAAGAAGCTTCCCCACCTGACTATACTTATGCCCATGTAGCTAAGATATGTTCAATTTAACCTTCAAACTTGACACTAAATTCAACTCATTTGAGGCTAAGTCCATCTCCCTCAGCCATGAACAGACTCTGTTCATTCAACACTCTTATACTCTATCGGCCACCTGGTCCTTACTCATAATTTTTAGAAACATTTGGAGAATTTATCTCAGATCTTGTTAATCATTCTGATGAGATTCTAATCTATATCTAATCTATAATTCTTGGTGATTTCAATATTCACCTGAAAAAGGCTGGTGATCCTCTTAAGTAAAGTCTTTCTGGCACTTGTTGATACTTTTGGTTTTGCTTAGTTCCCACAACAGGTTGGTCGACTCATTGCGATGGTAACACCCTTGATTTTATCTTATCTTAAGTGATCGTTGTGACTTATCTGACAGTCTGTCCATCCACACCTGCTGTATCACATCATTTTCTCATTAGATTTGAAGCATCATTATCCTGTCCTGTTGATGTTGGCACAGATGTATTTACTACTCACCATACTGGTCCGTCTACTAAAGCTGCATTTGATCAGCAGTTGCCTGAAGTCTTGGCTCCTTTCACTGCAGAGACAGGCTCTGTTGAAAGTTTCACTAGTGTCTTAAGTGCAACCCTCTCTAGTCTCTTGGATTCAGTTGGACTTCTTATTACCAGAACTAGGTGACTAAAGAGGTCTACACACTGATTTAATGAAAAGGCACAAGCTCTTAAACGGGCCTGCAAGAGACTGGAACATAAATGGTGAAAATCAAAATTGGAAGTTTTTTACCTAGTATCTTTGCACAAGTGTTTATTGAAAGACAAGCATGCTTCAGAGATTTATCTCGCTTAAGCAATGTTAATAAACATAATCCTAGATTTCTCTTCAACACTGTAGCTAAACTTACTAAAAAGGCAGCCATCCGTTACTTGCTCACCTATCATGGCTCATGAGTTGCTAGACTTTTTCTGCAATAAGATTGATGAGATTAGAATCAAAACTATTTCTTTAACTCCAGCTGCTCCTGCAGATCCTGTCTTACTAAATTCATACTTATACAAAGATCACAGATAGTCCCTGTTCTTGCAATTCTTGAGACTATCTCCCTGCTTATCTCCTACTTGACCCTTTTACCAGCAAAACTTTTCAAAGACATCTGGCCTTTTATGGGACCTACAATGCTAGATATTATTAATTCATCACTTATTACTGACATTGTCCCCAGAGGTGTTAAGACAGCTGTGGTTAAACCTCTACTTAAAACACTGAACCTCGATCCATGGTCTCTTAATAACAATCGACCAGTCTCTAATCTTCAGTTCTTTTCAAAAGTACTAGAGAGAGTTGTGTCTGAAAAACATTCGACTCATATAAAAGAAAAATATCTATATGAAACCGTTCCTTTCAAGGCCTGTCTGTCCACTGAAACTGCTCCAACCAGAGTGGTAGTTGATCTTCCTCTTGCTATGGATTCAGATTGTACCTCTGTGCTTTTTTTACTGGATCTCAGCGCAGCCTTTGACACCACTGATCACGGAATACTATAAGACAGACTACATTGAAATTTGGGTGTCTCTGGCTTAGCTCTCTTGGCTGTTTGTAAAGCACTGACTTTGGCCTGTTCAGAGTTACTTGTTAATGTTTTCAGTTGCTTTGTTCTATTGCTACCCATATAGTGTGGCCATGGCTCAGTCAACAACAGATCACCATCTTATAAATAAACCTGCATTCTATGTGTGAACTGTCCATAGCTGATTATGGTACTATGCAGATGTATTTACCATTCATCACACTGGTCTGTCTAGTATAGCTGCATTTGTTCAGGTGTTGCAGTTGCTGTGTGTGTGTGTTTGTGATGGCCCTTCCCACTATGCTTGTTTGTTTGCGTTGGTCTGCTGCCTGTTTTGCAGATAATGGGAGTTAGCTCTCCTTTCCTTTGTTTGGTTTGGTGCACCAGCCAACGCTTTTTATACCATAGTTTCACTATCTCTTTTCCACACACTGCTAACACGACTGATGTCTCTCCTACTTACACACCCCACTAGATAGTTATTATGTTTATTTATTTGCGTTAAATAAATTACTTTTTGATTGATTTGTCTGTGTTTGGCCTCCCTTTCTTGTTGCCAGCCTTGAGCCAGGTGGTAATAAATGGGGCCTTGTCCGGGATGTAGGAAAGGTTAGTGCTGGGCAACTGGTAAAGATAACATTTTTTTTAAGGGAGGCACACAAATTTTGGCTTGCTCTGGCATTTTTAGGAGTTGATAGGTTGGTGTGGTGTGGTTGGACTATCTGTATTCCAGTAAATGGTTTGCTCCATAGATTTTGGCCTGTCAATGTTAAATTGTGTTTTCCTGAGCTGCCAGTAAGTGGTAAGGGTCAGTCAGATCCCTTATTCCTGATAGGCATATGCAATGAGGGGCACTAGGTGTCTCCACTGATCCTTTTTTTTTTGTTTTATTTTGTTGTCTTTGTGCAGTAAGTGGTTAGAGCAGTTGCTCTGGTTCACTTCAGTGACTGCCTAGATGATTTTCAGCGTGCTGAAGATTAACCAGGTTACTGGGTTTTGATCTTAATTTATCCTGCCACTAACCTGCATGAAGTCTAGGGTTGAGTGAGTCAGCTAGTATTGGTTAGGGAGTTAGCCAGAGGAATGGGGTTCCATATTAAAAGCAGCCTGTAACCATGTTAGGTAGTGGTGGTAGTTTGTAGTTCTGGCCTGTCTGTCGTGTGTGGTACAACAGGGTATTTAGCGCTGGGTAAAAGTGACCCTAAGTGGTGAATTGGTAGGATGGCCTCCATTGAAGACTTTGTTCAGTCTCCAAGTGAGGATTTGCTAAATTCTTACAAAAAAGATCATCTCTTGAAAGTGGCTGACTATTTCAGTGCTGAACTTCCTAAAAAAGTTACACAAAGATGAATTGTTTGACACATTAAAAGCCCAATCGGTGGAAAGAAAGGTTTTGTCTGTCCTAGTGGAGGATGCAAGTGCACCTGTAGGAGTAACTAGTTTTTCTGATGTAGCCTCCCCCATGGTAAGTGGGTCAGGTAAAATGTCTAATAAAGCTCCTGGTCTGGCTGGACTTGGGGTTGGGTTGACATCTGAGCAACAAAAACAGCTTCTCCTGCTACAACTGCAACAGGAACAGAAGAATGCTCTGGAGTTAGAAAAGATGCTTGTCTTTGGGAAGCTGAACTAGCTCATGTTCAAGCAAAACAACAGTTAAATTTGAAGCGCTATAAGTTGGAGCTTATAAGTGAAGGAAAGCTTCAGGCTGAGCAACTTAAGACTGAAGAGTCAGCATTGCTTGTTCCTTTTACTCTGTCTGTTGCTGTTCATTTATGGTCATTTCCAAAGTTTAATGAAAGGGCCCCCAACATCTTCTTTGTGTTGTCTGAACATTTAGCAGAGGCTCAGCCTTGAGTGTTACTAATAGCGGTGGCTATCGTCTGGTGAAATGAGTGTTCAGTGTTGAGGAAAAAATTGAAGCCCACTAGTTAATTGTTATGTTTTTTTGTTTGATTTAAATAATTACTTTTTGATTGATATATCCATGTGTGGCCTCCCATCTCAGTGTGTGTGTGTGGTATAAAGTTCAAGTGCCTTGTTCTATTGCTACCCATATAGCGTGGCTGTGACTCAGTCAACAATAGATTATTTTCTTATTATGAATAAACCTGCATTCCATGTGTGAACTGTCCATAGCTGAATATGTTACTATGCTGCTTTGACATACTGGTGTTCAAGTTTGCTGTCTGTTGTAGCATAAAATGTTCTAAAACTGTTGTAAAATGTTGTTGGCCATTCAAATAGATAAAAGTACATTACATGAGTACATTATGTGAAGACAGTAGGTTTATGCACATCCCCCATTTGTTCAATCCAAATTGTTGTTGTATTTGGAACAAATGTTTATAACACATACTGATGATCATCCTGATAAGCAGGGCGGTTTTCAGAGTGAGAACAGCAGTGTGTGAAAAAATGCAGAGCTCTCTATAGAGACTAATCATAATCTTAACTAGAAAGACCTGATTAAACATTAATCTTTGGATATAAATGAGGGTGTGTTAGTATAAAACCAAAACTTGAAGATGTTTACTAATGACAAGAGTGAACATTTTTACATGAATAATCCAGTCGTAAGTACAACAGGTCAAAACTGAAGCACAAAGTCGTTGGCATTTTCTCGATTGTACTTCACCTTTTCATCTGAATGCTGGTGTTTCTTTACCCATCATATTTCTTTTTGGCTGAAATCTTGTCTCAGCTATTCACCTGGTGAGTACACAGTTTTTATTAGTGATAGAAAGAGACTTGATACCTTCCACTTTGCAAAAACAAGGCAATTCAAAGTGCTTTACATAAGACATAAAAGGCAAGAAATAAAACACATCATGACAATATAAAATCTGATCTTTCCTCGACTTGCTGCAGACCTCATTTGTTAGAGATTGTCAGTCAGAAACTCGGGTCTGTTCAGGTCCTTTTGAGTCTTCTTTCCTGTCCTTTGCATTCCTGATTTGAGGGTACCTTTGAGTCTTCTGGGGACTAGCTTGAGGGAATACTAAAAAAATAAACCTTTCAACCAAGTGACCTACATTAGGGTAGATGTTAGGCTATCGTGAGGCAAGCAAGACCTCTTGCACAAATAGCACTAACTTCATATTATGTGTCTCTGGAGTTCTCATCTCTTTAGACTTCTTTCCCTTCTCTGTGCACCAAGTATGTGAAGTTGTTCCAGAGACCCTTACTCTGCACAAATAGCACTAACACCTGCAGGCTTTATTTTGATTATTTGTTATACAATAATAACAAAGACGCATTTGTTTGTTATTATTGAAGAGGTATTTGTTTATTAAGGAGACATTTTCCATTGTGCAGAAACTTGTGAGGTTGTTTCTTCAAGTGAATTTTTTTTTTTTTTTTTTTTTTTTTTATGTGGTTGGGAGCTGGTTCTTAGGCTTCTCTCTGATCAGCTGTGGTCTGGAGAATCAGTACGGCCACAAAATGACACATAAAAAGGATTAAAAAAGTAAAATAAAATAGAAGATAAAAATAAGCTAGAATAGAAGTACATCTATAGTGCATGACATGAATAAATAGTCCCAAATTTATTGTAATGAAGCTGAAACGAAGTTGAGGCTGTTAAAGATTTCTTTTATTATTTCATTACAGGCTGGAGAGTCTTTTTGAGTGCTGCCATCTCTTTGTATCTGCAGCATTCAGTGGATGAAACAGACTGTTGCTGTCCAGTGTAATAAACACTGACCTTGTGGGTATGAACACTGAAACTCACATGTTCTCTCAGATTCAGTCATGTGACTTCACTGAATTTTTAAAATGTACCAACAAGTAAACAAATACGTTTAACCAGCCAAACAGATCAACTGCCTTCTGTTTGTTGCATCTAGTACATTTTTTTTGTCTCTCATGTTACAGAAATATTGAAATATTTATGGGTATTTATGTTTGTATGCTTTTCAAATTTTGCCTGATATTTAGTTAACATGAATGAAAGTTCCACACAAAATTGTTAAATATTTAGGTTATATTAACATATATTTTGTTTTATATTTGAGTAATTTATTCAATGCATTTTAATCAAAATATTTTAATCTAAATCTATTCAATAATATTACGTCATTTTATTGTCATATTATTTTTAGTAACCATTGATCACATTTTTTATCTAACCTCCGAAAATACTTTCAAGCTCCTCCAAAGATACTCTCAAGCAACGTTTGTTTTTGCTTTTTACTGATGTTAGCTGGTTGTAACAGTACAGAAGATAAATATATAATGACAGACTCTTTTTGACCTGAAATAAAATCTTCACTCAAGGTGTGTCTTACTTACTTTTTCCAGAGCTTTAAACTAAATCTCAAGTTCTTCATCAGAGGATGGCATTACAAGATTATATGGACTTAATAAAAGATGGACGTATGTGGTTGTTTATGAACAGAGACAAGATGTACATTCCATGGAGATAAGTTACAACATAACTCTAAGTAACAACTAAATATTTACACACATGCCTCTATGGTAGGTGTAAATCATAAAATGTAAAACAGCAGTTTTTCTGCCACACAGCATCATTTTTTAACACAGCATTAATTGCAGCCATTTTTACAACACAGTAATCCAGTATAGACCTAATTTATTGATATAATATTTAAATACTGATCTAGCTTACTGTTACGATGCCAAGTGGCTAATGCCAGCTCACACATAGCTGGTGCAACTCAGTGCAGAAATCTATGTTTTTATGGATATAACGTTAGCCATTATCATTGATATTGGTCAGTGAAATTTCAGCACAATGCCTTGTGTTCTAGGAAGGAGCAGTTATCCAGAGCTTTGAGAGAGCTTTGAGGGAGCTCTCAAAGCTACTGAAAGGCTACTGTAAGATTTTCTTCCTTTCTAAGAACTATAATTGACAGCATACACAAACATTTTTGTAACTTTCCTTTAACAGAAAATTTCAATTCAATTGAATCTTCATATAAAACATCAACTATTTAAATAACTTGTATTTTTCTCCAAAACAAAATAAAAAGTGCACCAGGTTACAGGACTAGGAGAGAGCTTTTTTGTACAAATAAATCCAACTGAAAACTGCAGAACATCCCACTTTATCTAGCAATATGATTTACTTTCCCAAAAGAAAACAGGTGCAACAGATCTGTAATGGAGATTTAGATACATACTGCCATCTTGTGGTGAAAGCAACACACTTTTTTTGTTTTGACTTTATTTTATCAGCATAGCTATAGACGTTGACAATATGTTCTCTGAAAATAAAAATATGTTCAAAAAAAGCAAAATCAGCTCAGAACAGTTAAATTTTTGTTTGGTTGTTTGTTTAAAAGATAAATCCTTAATAATCTTAATAAAAAACAGTGGTGGAAAGTACCTAAGTACACTTACTCAAATACTGTACTTCAGTACAATTTTGAGGAACTATTCCACTACTTTCAGAGGGAAATATTATACTTTTTACTGCACAACATTTATCTGACTGATATCAGATCATCATTTTTTGAAATATGCATTAAAAAAGATTTATCCAATAATATAGGTTGTTAAAATAAACTTTATCTTGACAACATTAAAATGCTGTTTACATGTAAACATCAATGAATCAGTATTACAAATCATATACACTGTATATGATAAATATATCACTATAAATTGAGTCAATTTGCATAATGAGTAGCTACTTTTGATACTTTGATAATTTAAGTACATTTTGCATGCTTTGCAAATTTTGTAGTTTTGCTTAAGTAGAATTTTTAATGCAGGACTTTTGCTTGTAAAGGAGCATTTTTCCATTATGATATAGTTACCTTTACGTAAACACTTACATGTTGTTTTAAATGTATTGCTAGAATCCACAAAAACACCAGATTTTTTTTTTTTTTTCAAAAAAAAAAATATTTTCCACCTGTTTCCCAAGTTATATTGTTTAACATTACACCTTGAACTCACAAGCTACTACAGCACATAATTCAAGTTGAGGACAGTGGTAGAATTTCATTAAGTAAATTTACTTAACTCTGCTCAGCTCTGGTATGAGTCAGAGAACATCATGAGACTTACAGAAATCTGATGATGATGATATGAACTGGTATAAAAACTTGGAGGGGACAAAGTTCCATTTTGTTTCTTTACAAATTAATGTGTCAAAAGTTGTACCTTCCTCTGACTCACCTGCCACGTATTCAGGTCTGCAGAGATTTTTTTCAAAAACATTTCTTGACAAATGAAAGCATCATCATCTGAGCTCCATGTTGAGTCATGACTTTTTTTATTTTATTTGTATCAGTATGACAGACATGTGGCTGTAGGTTTCTATTACCAGGAAAATTAGGTGCACTGATTCCAAAGTCAGTCCTCCACACGGTGTCATTTATAGCGCCATAGAAGTTATACATTAATGATTTTATGGTGTATATTAGAAAGCTACTGAGTCCAGATAATAGCTGCATGATGAGGAGAGTGGCTGCTTCTGCATGTCATATTTAGAATCAATAACACTCTTAATATGTTAAACATTATGAATCATTCTTCAAAAAGATATTCCCTCATTTGGTGTTTCAATGATGGTGGTGGAGAACGCTGTCTAACACGTCGGTCCGAAATCTCCCATAGGTGTTCAACTTGGTTTAGATCTGGTGACTGTGAAGGCCATAAGATGATTCACATCATTTTCATACTCAAACCATTCAGTGACCCCCCTGAGACCCCCCAGGATTGTCATCCTGGAAGAGACTACTCCCATCAGGATAGAAACATTTCATCATAGGATAAAGGTGATGACTCAGAACAACTTTGTATTGATTTTCAGTGACCCTTCCCTCTAAGGGGACAAGTGGACCCAAACCATGCCAGCAAAATGCCCCCCACAGCATAACAGAGCCACCAGATCCCCTCATTGTAGGGGTCAAGCATTCAGGCCTGTACTGCTTTTTCCTTTAATTTGTCACCTATCCGTATCTGGACAAAGTATAAAAATAAATCAGATTTTGGGATTTCTGCATTATAGTGTTTGGTCTTTGTTTCACTTTACAGCAAGTGTGAATGGGAATTTCACTCAGGACACCATCAGGTCGTGTTTGCCATCCTCCCTTGTCAGTGAAGGAAACCACACATTTTCTATTAATGTTGGTTTTGGAACTATGTCTGCATCTGTTCATTTCTGCAACACATATGGCTGCAACAGTCAAGCTATGCCTTGAAAGTAAAGAGAAAGGTTTCCCTTTTTTTGTGTGAAAAACAACCTGCAGTGTTTCTCCAGTGATGATGAATCTTTTGCTGTGTGTAACAAGACAGTTCAGTGTGTGTGAGTGGATGACTGCTGCATTAATGGGACTGGTGAGCCCTTATGATCATTTTGTGCCTCAAAACACATTATTGCTGCCTTCAAAGTGGCCATATCCTGTTGTGTAAAATCAAGAAAAAAAAAAAAAAGAAAACTTTGAAAAACTGGTCTAACAATGATTTTGTCATGTGAGTCAGTGTGCTTCTGAGGGTTTGTCTGAAGTTTGATGGTTTCTTAAGTCAGAATTACTAATTGTTACAGAGAAGAGAAGCTTGATACCAGGCTGAAAAACAGTGCTTCTGTCTGTCTAGATAAAAGTTTTCAGTTTGCAGTGGTGGAGGAAACAAAGCTTTCTGAAGCACTGAATTAGTTTGAAGCAGTTGTGTTGAAAATGGTTCACTGTTAGAAGAATTTGATACAATCAAAATGGCGACATCTGCTGGACAATTATTGGCATTTCGTGTGTATGGATGGATTAAAAGCTGAGACTGTGATGAAACAGTTTGGCTGAATACAAGTGGTCTAACTGCTTTCATTGTCGTTATTTTGTTCAATAAAGTTTATAAAACTTTTGAAGAGTCTAGAGTTCAGCTTTTAAAAACTGTCAGATTCAAAACCAGCACGACCTCTGTGTGACATAACAAGACGCAGTTTAGAGTAGTCTTGTGATTGATGGTCAAAACATCTTGCAGCGATACCTTTGCCTTGAAAGGTTGATACTGTGTTGAGTAGTCTGCTTTGAGTGTAATATCACTAGTCTGCTGCACCTCTGACCACCTAGCATCACTGATGGGTGTAGTCAGAAATGTGCTTTATTGTAACCACGTCAGTGATGTCATGGTGTACTGACACACCCTGAAGTGCATGTCTTCATCACTGCAGCTTGGTGAGAAATAAAAACACGATTTCGGGGAGTTAAATTGATATTTAAGATCTGAAATTAACCTTTCAGGGGCTTTAAATGTGTGACATTTAGAAAAGAAATGCTAAATGTTATGTGTCTTCACGTGTACTCACCCCACCAGTCACAGTGAAATGCATAAATACTATGACAATTAAAGGAAACTGTTTTTAGTCCTGTTTACACTTTACAAAGCCCATTTATCACTATAAATGGCCTTCAGTTGTATTCATAAACCGCTCCCTGTCAAGGGAGAAGCAGGAGATGAACCCAAATGCAGGAGAAAAAAAAGCCAGAATGAACTGAAGAATGTCTCTTTAATAAAGATTCAGGCGTGCAGGCGCAGCAAAACAAAGGATCCAACCAGATTGAACTGAAACACAGGACTGAAATACTAACTGAACTAATGAGGAGATGAGGTGCAGGTGGGGAGATGGGCAGAGAAACCCAGGTGAGGGGAATGAGGAGATGAAACAGGAGAACGGGAAAGAAGCTGATGGCTGTGGAGAACACTGGGAGAAGAGCAGGGCTAATGAGGATGATGCAGGACAGGTGTGGAGGAAAAAGCAGAACAGACACAGGAAAAACCCAAAACAGCAGAAAACCAAGAAACCAGAAAACATAATCCTCCTCAAAATAAACCAAAATACATAAACCCGTCTAAGAATATAAATAAACTTAATATACATAAACTAATAAACTTAAATACACAAGTACATTATAACCTTATTTATAGTTTCATGATGATGCAGTTCTGTTCACATGGCACACAGAGGCTGTAAATGCAAATTATTCAAATCTACAGAAACAAATGCCAAACAAACTCCTTCTTCATAATGTGTTGAGGATGAGTTACAGAGAGTCCAGCCATTGAACAAACATCTGTCAGTCTCTGGATAAGAACATCTGATAAATGCCCTAAATGTAAATACAGAAGAACTGGAATGAACTCCCTGCCACTCAATGCAGTTCAACAAACAGGGAAAAAGTCCAAGGGCATCTGGTGGACTAGGAAACATCACCCTGCAACAAGCATCACAAAACATCACTATGTTCAATAATGTTCAATAAAAGCAGAGATAAATCAGGAACCATTTTATTCATATATATCAGAAAAGCTTTATAAGGGTGGCATTCCATGTGTATCTTTCTGAAGAATGTTGTGTTGGGTGTAAGTACACTGAGAGCCGCTAAACCAGAGTCAAATTCCTTGTATGTTTAAACATACTCGGCTAATAAAGGTGATTCTGATTGCTGTTGTGTTTTAAGTGAAGGTGGAGGAAAAAGATAAGAGACAGAAACATTCTAACTGTATAATTTTAAGCTCTTCGGGGGTCAGTTCCTTGTGTCGTTTGTCGCTTGGTTTCTTTCTTTTCTTCTCCATTTCTTTTTCCTCTTCTGAGTCCCGTTCTTCAAAACTTCATAACAAGTAAGCTCTGACAGCTGTGCTCTTTAATGTTGCTATGGTTACAAGTTGGGTAGCGGGTGAATTTAGGACGGTGATTAAACTTAAGCTGATCTACGTGTGCATTAAACGGTTTTAACGCACACCTGCTGGCCAATCAGAAAAGAGTTTTCGCCCAGACCATGGTATAATACAATTTAATATCCATTAAATAATTATTCCAGTTTAAGTAAAAAAGTATATTTTATCATAATTATACAAATATAAAAACAATTTTGAATGGATAAGCAACAGGAACAGCATTACACAAAAAAGGGGGTTCTAGGCTACTTGTAACATGACACCATGTATCTTTGCAAACTAACTTTTTGGCTTGTACCATTTACTATCATCATTTATCACTTATCATCATTCGTCATTATCTGCTGTACTTACCACTGTCCTGCTTTCTTTTCTCCTCCTCCTCTTTCTCTCTCTTTCATTCTTTGCTCCCAGACAGATAACTCCTCTCTATTTGGAAAACAGTAGTGACCTGGATGTAACACAGGTCACACAGACGAAAATGAGATGGGGCCCCTTAGGGGGGGTTTCCTAGTCCTGGCTGCCGCTGTAATGGTACTGCAGTTAAAAGGTGTTCCCACATATTGAGACAATGTGAGTCAGTCCTTAGGGGCCTCCTCATGCCTCTGTCAGCTATACAGGCACGTGTCTCCGTAGAAACAAACAAAAAGCAGAGATTTTGGGGGGCATCTGGGTGGCCAATCAGATTGTAGGGGTGGCACTGGCCACCACAACCACCACTTTAAAACCACACATTGGCATTCTGACCAAAGAAGATCAAACTTTTCTTCTGAGACAATTTTCAGTTTAGAGTGACAATTATTTTGGAGACATTTCACAACAAATCCAACACATCTGACTGGGTGAGTTTTATTAAAATAATTCTGAAATTTTATTTATATGACGCTCAGGGCTGAAGTTCATTTCGATACCTTGAAGGCCTTGATGTTTTCATTTTAACAATTTATTTATTAATTATTTAATAATATTAAAGTTACATTTGATTCTATTCTACTTAACTTCATTTCGTCTCATTTCTGTTCTGAGGTGTAGGTGTTATCAGTATCAGACTTTCACTTCTGAATGTTGACAATGTTTTATGATCCAATATTTATTTATTTTTTTTAATGGAACTGGATTATTTCAAAAATATTTCGTAATAATATAATTTGTAATAATAATCTGTTTTTTATTGCATTTTTTGTACATTTATTTATTTTACCATTTTTAATTTTCCAAAATATCCTTTTATCAATTATCTTGATTTTTATATATATATATATATATATATATATATATATATATATATATATATATATATATATATATACATCTGCAGCTGTGTACAGCCAGAAAGTTAATATTGCTGCTTTGAAAGTGAAAAATAGTGTGTCCAGTAACTTCCTCTTTTTAAACACAGGTTCACTATATAAAATATTTCCTGTAATCTGCACATTTACTCATCATGATGAAACTGATCTTGTCTCTCACTCTCATCTGGACACTCTCCAGCACAGGTAACCTCACTCACTCTTAAACAGCATTTCTGCAGGTACTTGTCATGTCAAGTAGTTCATAATTCTGCTATTTTTTTAGTGTGTCTGCCAGGTGCTGACTTTTGTTCAAGTTCAAGTTCATCATCATCATCATTTATGTTTTGTTTGTTATATCATCTGTATAGCAACCACAGAAATCTACAAACAAATATAAAAACACTAAAATGACAAATTTGCAGCAGAAAATATGTTTAGAAAGAAACTTCATGCTGCACAGAATTCAGCATAATGAAGAAACATCTTTTATGGAGCTATCAAGTTACAAAAAGTTCACTGTCAACATATTTAATTTGTATTTCCTACAATATTCACTCATGTCAACTAAAGCATGATTAATATCTTTATAGTAACATAGTTATAGTTGTTTAGGGACTCAAAGCACTTTGTTAAGATAAAGGAAAGATGATGGTCTTGGTTAAATAATAAAAACATCAACACAGACTTGAAGAACAGGACATGTTTACTTTTTCATTACTAAAACAAAACCACAATCTTTCCCCAAACATAAGTTTTTCTTTATTGGCCACAGAAATGTCCCAGTTAACATCATTTTACATAGTGCTGTTTCATTCTTTCCACATTTTTAGAGAGAGAAATAATGCAGATGTCAGCATGACAGAAAACTGTACATCTAAAGGCTGCAGCCATTTAATTTGATGCCTGATTTCTGATATTTTATATATTTGTTAAGAAGAATTTATTGGATTTACTTTGGCTTATATACCATTCTGTCATTGTGTGTTTTTAGGGTTGTCTCTCATCAGATTAACTTTGAATACTGTATCTGTGTTAATATGACAAACAGGATTCATGTTGATTGTTCAACTCATTCTGATTTATTTCATAAATTGCAGCTGAAGCTCTTGAGTGTTGGAATGGTCAACAGTTTTTTAGCAGAAAGCAACCAACCTTACGTCCATGTAATGCTACTGAGGTGTGTGCAACTGTTGTTGCAGAAGGTAGTTGTAAAAAGTATTAAGTCTGATTTTTCCTCAATGTCATTCACTTAATTAGTTTTGCCATTCATGGGATTTCTGCCTTACAGTGTTCGGTCTGTGTTTCACTTTACAGTAAGTGATAGCGGGTATTTCCCACCGATAATCACCTGGTCATGTTTGCCATCCTCCGCTCTCACTGAAGGAAACTACACATTTTCGTTCAGCCTTGGCGTTGGACCTAAGGCTGAATTTATTCATGTGTGTGAAACCGATGGCTGCAACGGTCAAGTCATCCCTCGTAAGTGAGAAAAACATTTCCCTTTTTAAACACACAGAATCATATTCACATGTAGTATCAGTCTAATGTTGATCACAGTGAAGAACAATAAGTCACTCTGTGTCTTGTACAGTTTCTGCCATATCTCCTGTTCTGTTTCAGACTCTCTTAATCTGACAAAAAACAACCTGCAGTGTTTCACCTGTGATGATCCGTCTTCTCCTGTGTGTAACAAGACAGTTCAGTGTGTAGGACCAGAGGACCGCTGCATTAATGGGACTGGTAAGCCCTCATGATCATTTTGTGCCCCAAAATACATAATTGCTGCCTTCAAAGTGGCCATTTCCTGCTTCTTGAATTTGAAAATTTAAAAAAAAACTGTGGTCTAACAATGATTTTGTCATCTACAGTCGCAGATGATGACAAAACAGTTCATACCTTTGGATGTGTCACTGCAAAATTCTGTGATTATGCTCCTCGCTCGAAGCTCATGGGTCTTCCAACTTTAAAATTCATCAGTGAACCAAAATGTTGTGGAAGCAGCTTCTGTAACTCAGCCTAGTCTGTCAAACTGAATGTGATGCCTTTGCTGTTTGGAGAATAACCCCAGGAGCCAGAAAATAGTACACACCTTAAGAGTACCACCACTGCTATTCGAGCCACAATAGTTAAATTTGCTCGCTAATGCAATGATCATTTAATCAATCATATGTTTTAGTCTGCAGGTAGTCCAAGGAATGCATATTGTTTGTTTTTATTTTTAGTCTTTACTATATATTCCATTCAATGCAATTCAATCAGGTAATTGTGATACATTGTCAATTTATTTGCATAGTAGTATGTACTCATATATGGAGGTGTGTAACTTTCATTGAACATTGATTGATATGTTTTGTGCCTTAGTACATATTTCAGATGATCACTACATATTCCAATCACTAGAATAATTAAGTTCTTTTGAATATTATACGCTAAGTAAGCGTATAAGATTCCATATGGTTCCATATGGTTACTTTGATTGATCTGTCACTGTCACATATTTGATTTATGTGAATTATTTTAGCTTTAATTGGCTATTCTCAGTCACGCAAAATGGGTGAGTTGAGATGTTTGATTTTATTTCTGTTATGTTTTATTAAGACTAATTTTTCTTCTGTCCTGATTTAGTGAATTAAGAAAATACCTTCATGTCTCTGATTGGATGTGTACGGATTGATGTTAACATGTCTTAGGGTTAGATATTTGAGATTCATTATATTACCTTACACTGCATTTATCTCATCACTACATTCATCACATTGTTACATTATTTTATTAATTCTACATTACATCATTTGTTCTTATATAATCTATCCATAATAATAATTGTATATTTTGATTTACATGATGGTTGACAGATGATGTTTGATTGATTAAGGCAGGTGTATGTTACTCCAAGTCTGAAGGATATCATGGTAGGTCATTTTTGTTGATCTATTGATGAAAAAGGAGGGAACTGTGAGGGAGTTTTCATGTATGTGCCTTGTATGAAATGCTCCTTAGACAAGCAGACAGTGAAGGACAGACAGCTGTCTTCTTCGTGGTTGAGTCGACGTGGCTTTATGATTGTTGCCATAGAGACAGCACTAAAGTAAACAATCTTATACCAATGTTGTGACAAGGGACAAGGTGACCTGGGTGCTGCCTGAGTAACTGAGAGTGGTTCAACTCTTGTCCTTCAGATATGCTGTTGCATTTCACTGAGTCTACAAAAGCACTTTGAGTTGTAACTGTTATCTCCTTGGTTAAGTTTGTGTTTGTCAATAAATCTTTTTGCATAAGACATCCATGTCTCCTGGAGTTTCTGAATTGATGAGCTCAAGATTTCTATAACACAAGGAACTGCTCTCCTGGGACTGAAAATGTAATCGCTGTTATCAGTCTATTGTTTATGGAGCTATTTAATAGTTTGGTTGTTGTTTGACGAATAATAATTAGTATTATCTGATTATTCGAGATATTTGCTTTATGTAGATTCCATTTCGATAGTAATTTGTTTTGTTTTTATTTTGTTTTGTGAGTTGGGTAACACTATGGGCACCTGAGGTTGTATAGGTTGGTATGCAGGTACAGGGCCAGCATGCATGTGGGTGGGCCTATGATTTTTTCTTTTTTACCAAAGCAAAAGAGGCAGCAGGGACCATGATTTCTTTGTTCTTCTGTTTGCTTGCTGGTTTTTGAGAAATAAACTTTAAGAAACGCAAAACTTTGCATGGACAATGAACTTCTTTTGCCTGTGTACACCACATGCCCATGGTATGTCAGTGGCACTTTGATGAAGTTTGACTTTGATTCCTGACAAATGGCCGCTGGTCTTTGGGGAGAAGCAACATGTCACCCAGTGGAGCAGTGTGGCTCATTGATGAGTTTTTCATAGCAACAGAGGTCTACAGCACAGAGGAATGAGATATATCAGACTTTGGATACACATACAATACTTGTAAGTAGGATGAGTTCATTGTTGGTTTGGCTCTGCACATGAGATTTGTTGACAATAATAAAGATATAGAAAATTGCCAGATATATCCTTTAAACTTTCAAGTATTTTCCTGTGTTTGATGCAGATAACTACAGTGATTGTGTATTGTATTGTGTTGCTCTAATGTGCTAATATGCTGCTTTTACTACGCAGCCTGTATATACATTGTATTGTTAAAACTCTCCACGGGATTCAAAAACTGTCAGTGCGTGATGACCGGAAGAGACCTGCATTTAATCTTAAAATTACAAAACATTAATTTAATGAGAAATGTCTTTGCTTTGTTACATTTATGGTTTACATGTTAAAGCCAACACCAAAAACTGCTTATTAATCGAACCTCTAAAGATTTATTGTTCAGGAAATGAGATAATAATTATCTACACAGTCATAGTTGTTGTTTAACACACAGTTTCCTACAGTACATTAGTTATTCCTGGAATGTGGTTTTAAACCTGCAATGAGACACAGTGCAGATTGATCAGGTCACAGCTGTTCCAGAATAATTTCAGAAAAACTACAAGTCACTAATAAAAACAAAACTCTCTCATGAAACATATCGCACACTCAGTATCAACCAAGTTCTTCGAAACTCATTTTACTGGCTTGTGTCAAGTTCCTTATCCTTTTGCATAAGTTCAGACTTTGATGTTGACATAATGGAAGTCGATGTGCATTGGATGAACAAGGCTGTCTGGTTATCAGTTGAATACATGGCATTAAAACCTTTAATGATTAATCCTGATGATTTCCATACTGCAGTAACATGAACCGAAACTGATACCCTCCGGAAAGAAGGTAATCAATCTTTATGACTTCATTGTCTAATATGGAAAATGAATAATGAGAAGTCTATAAAAATTTGTATTTAATGGGGTCAAACATAGAAAACCAGTGGGTTTTTTTTTAGCAACAGCATATATTCTGACCCTGTACCTGCTGAATGTCTGGATACCCTTAATTAATCTTCTGGTCACTTGCAACTTGCAAAGGTCAGTACTGAAAATGTTACAATTTCACAATAATATCTCTAAATCACGAAACAGAAATGATATACAACTCTAACCCTAACCCTACCTAACCCTAACCCCACCTAACCCTAACCCTAACCCTACCTTAACCCTAACCCTACCTTAACCCTAACGCTAACCCTAACCCTACCTTAACCCTAACCCATAATGGAGGCCCCGCCACATTTGACAGATGGGGTGTTTGGGTCATGAGCTGTTCCTTTTTTTATCCACACTTTCCTCTTTCCATCATTTTGATTACAGATGCACCGATTGCAATTTTCTTGGCCAATTCTGATTTTTTAAAAGTCTGACCTGTCGATTCAGATTTTTGACTGATTCTGATTTCTTTCTTTGTAAGAATTTAATAAGAAAGAAAGATTTTCTTTCTTTCTAAGAACTATAATTTACAGCATACACAAACATTTTTTGCAACTTTCTTTTAATGGAAAATTGAAATTCAATTGAATCTTCATATAAAACATCGACTATTTAAATAACTTACATTCTTATTAAACAAATTAAGCAAAATCAAAAAGTGCACCAAGTTACAGGACCAGGAGTGAACTTTTTTGTGCAAATAAATCCAACTGAAAATGAATTACAGTGCGTCCCACTTTATCTAACAATATGATTTACTTGTAAGAAAACAGATGCAACAGATCTGTGATGGAGATTTAAATACTTGCACTTGCAATTCCATTACGTTTTAAAATGCAGCAGATTACAGGACATTGACCTCTTTTCTTTTTTTACACATCTCACATGTCTCTGTTTACTTAGTAATCACCAGGTCTGTTGCCAAAACCCTTGTGACAGGATGTATGCTGCTGCATACACTTTAATAGTGGCGTGAGACAGCCCTCTATCCAGCAAACACTGCAAAAAAAGAGTGAATAAAATCAACTGCACATGTCAGGGGATCTAACTTCCTTTCCTCACATCACCGTTGGAACCCCAACAAATTTGCCCTATAACAGGTAATGGTGGATGCTGCCCTCGCCGTCTGGATGGTCTGTACGACCTGTACAGACAGTCTAATCCACATCAGCCTGACAGGCATTGCAGCAGCAGTCTTCATGTCATTGTGTTCAGTCCTTCTCATTTCTTGTGTGGAGATCAATGAAATAAAACAAGTAATGCGAGGAAATTGGGGAAACATTATACATTTTACTGCATTACATTCACCTGGCTGATATCAGATCAATATTTTCTATTTAAAACATATGATCACTTTATGAAATATTCATTATTATAGATTTATCCAACAATATAGGTTGTTAAAATAAGCTTTACCTTGACATTAAAATGCTGTTTACATGCACCCATCAATGAATCAGTGTTAGTATTCTATTAATGTATCCTGTATATGATATATATATCACTCTAAATTGTACTTTAAGCACATTTTGCTTGCTTTGCAAATTAAATACTTTTGTAGTAGTTTTGTAGTAAGTTAGATTTTAAATGCAGCACTTTTACTTTTAATGGAGTATTATTTTCATTATGATATTATTATCTTTAAACACTCACATACTGTTTTAAATGTATTGCTAGAATACACAAAAACTTCTGATGTTTTTTTGTTTTTTTTTAACAGTCAAACAATATTTCCCACCTGTTTCCCAAGTTATGGGACACCAATGTCGTTATCAGCTCATGGAGTAGATCTTTTTTTTTTTTTATCATTATACCTTTAATGCACAAACTGCAACAGCATAAGATTCAAGTTGAGGACAGTGGTGGAATTTAACTAAGTAAATTTACTTAAATCTGCTCGTCTCTGGTATGAGTCAGAGAACATCATGAGACTTACAGAAATATGATGATGATGACAATGATGATGATGATATGAACTGGTATAAAAACTTGGAGGGGACAAAGTTCCATTTTGTGTCTTTACAGATGAATGTTTTCAAGTTGCACCTTCCTCTGACTCACCTGCCACGTATTCAGGTCTGCAGAGATTTTTTTCAAAAACATTTCTTGACAAATGAAAGCGTCATCATCTGAGCTCCATGTTGAGTCATGACTTTTTTGTTCTGTTGTTTTGTTTGTTTGTTTTTTTGTATCAGTATGATGGACATGTGGCTGTAGGTTTCTATTACCTGGAAAATGACATGCACCAATACCAAAGTTGGTCCTCCACATAGCATCATTTATAGTGCCATAAAGTTATACATTACTGATTTTATGGTGCTGCAACCAAAGCTGAAGTGTACATAAAGAGCAAAACATAGTTAGAAAACTACTGAGTCAAGTTAACAGCTGCATGATGAGGTGAGTGCCTGCTACTGTATTTCACATTTATAATCAATAAGTCTTAATAAGTTAAATAGTTAAAAGTTAAATATTAATAATCTATTGTCATTTGTTTTATTATCTATCAGCTCTCTATTCCTTCTTTTCTCCTCTTTTGCTCCATTCCCTCCCTCCTTTGCTTTTATTTCTTGATTTCTCCCCTTTTCTTTCTTTCTTCTCTCTCACTCTCCTTACCCGCTCAGCATATTAACACACTGCATATGTGTTGTGATATTGGTGATTTTTCCTCTCTGTCAGTACTGCTCAGAGTCAAACGACACTGAAGGCTAAACTGGGGGCCCTGCAGTGCCACTTCACCTGGAACCTGGACTCCAGCAGGTACAAACTGTTCCGTCTCAGAGACATGCTGGAGGACATCGAAACCAAGGAAGAATACAGGTGGCTGGGTCACATTTACAACCTGCATGGGTACATTCACTACCAGCTGGGCTTCACTGAAGACGCCCAGCGTTTCTTCAGCAGGGCCGCAGAGGCCTTCCGCCAGATGAGAAACACTGTCTCAGATGAAGGCCCCTGGTTGGTGGTGCACTACGGGAACCTGGCTTGGCTGCACCACCACCTGGGAGAGGAAGAAGAGAGTCAGACTTACCTGTCAAAGGTCGATGCCCTGCTGAAAGGATACCCATCTCCATCCCAGGACGAGCTCCATCCAGAGATCTATGCTGAAAAAGCCTGGACCCTGATGAAGTTCAGCACAAACCAAAAGCTGCTGGCTGCAGATTACTTCCAGAGAGCCATCAGCACGCAGCCAGATGTGGTGGAGTGGCACACCAGCCGTGTCATAGCGTTAGTAAATGCTTATAAGGACCAAAACAAACCACTGGAGGAAGACATCTTGGAAAAAATGAAAATCGCCAAAGAACACGATCCAGAGAACTTGTACCTTGCTGCTTTATACCTTGAGGAATGTGCAAAGAGAGGAGGAAAAATTGAAGATGAAGCAAATGAGTTGGCCAGAAGGGTTTTGACAAAGCTCACAAACAGCTACAGTGGTATAATACCATTACTAAGGCTGTACAAAACGTATGTATCTATGGATAAGGCTATTGAGTTGGCAGAGAAGGCTCTGGAAAGACATCCAGATGAACGTTATCTGAAGTGGTGTGCTGCAATCTGCTACAAATGGGTGATTTATTCACACAAGGACAATCTCCCGGAGCAAAGCATGATAGACAGAGCAATCAGTCTCCATAAAGAAGTGATCTCTCTCTACCCTCATTCTTCGATTAAAATAAAAATATCTCTTGCAAACATATACGCACAATCAAACCACAGCCAGGCTGAAGCTGAGCAGATTTACCAGGAACTGGTAGAAAGTGATCTGGAACCTGCAGACCGACAGGTACTTTACTACTACTATGCCAAACATTTATACTTCAATCAAAATGATAGCAACAAGTCAATAAAATATCACATGATGGCAGCAGGGATACCGCAGCAATCTCCCCATCGTGAGAAAAGTATCCAAAGTCTGAGGAAGATTCGAGAAAGAAAAAGACACCAGATGTGTGGAGAAATAGAGGAGTTTCTGGCTAACCTGCAAGACTAAGAGCCGATAATAAAGAGGAAACATTTACTGCACTTCAACTGAACATTTATTGTAACATTATGTCAAAATCCAGAAAAATGTAGATATTCATGTTGTGGAAAAATCTGTACATATTTATTAGTCTGAATACAGATGAGGAAAATTTGTAGAAATTTTGTGATGTTTAAAATGTTTTATTTTTCTTTACACTGACCATTTTTCAAAGGACAATGCTGTTTTAGCTAAAAATTTGAATTAAAATAATATTTTATTGCATGCAGAGAAAAATGTACCGATTTCAACAAACAGAAGGCAGGTGATATGTTTGGCTGGTTAGACTTATTTGTTGACTTGTTGGTACATTTCAAAAACTCAATGAAGTCACATGATTGAATCTGAGAGAACGTGAGTTTCAGTGTTTATACCCACATGCACTAAGGTCAGTGTCTGCTTCATCCACTGAATGCTGCAGACACAGAGAAATGGCAGCACTCAGAAAGACTCTCCAGCATGTAATGAAATAAAAAAAGAAATCTTTAACAGTATCAACTTTGGGAGTTTAATCTGAGTGACTAAATTCCTTTAAAAAAGTCAGACTTGCAGTATATGCAGCAGAAGAGAACCAGCTAAGCAAGGAAAGGTATTTTTCATCCAAAAACTTTAAATTTTATAATAAAAAAGATGTGTACAATACATGCTTAATCACAACATTACTGAAGAAAGTGAATCAAAAAATAACAAAGACACATGTGACTGATTGCATGAAACTAGACAAAAGTGTCAATATTATAATATTATATATTATATATTATAATAACCTTAAAAACATCACTATTAAGAAACTGTTGAAAACTAAAATTCTAGGGTATCTGTCAGCAGAACATATTGTATGCAATCATAACACTTGCACCAGCTCATTGGGATTAATAAAAAGATGTTTTAATAAAAAAAAAGTAAAAATAATTTGGATTGAACAAAGAGGATGTGTATCAAGTGACTGATTTCACATAATTTCCTCATTTTTATATGATGTTGTTGTTTAGTTTCAACAGCCTGGCCTGTAAAATATAAGAGAAACTTCTTAGTGGAAGACAACAAAGGTGTGTTAAACCTTTCACTGTGACTGAAATGAGGATCTTTCAGTTTATTTATGCATCTGTGATCTTTATCTCTTGACTTTCATCCTTGTTTTATTGCATTACTTTTACTTAGCAGACTCACAGAAAACTGCATCTCTGCTCCAACTCTCAGTTCTTTTAAGTCAAGGCTCTGTTTGCCTCTTATTAAAGTAAATTTGGGACTATTTATTCATGTCATGCACCATAACCGTCATTAGTCATTATTCTCCTGTTTTATTTTATCTTCTATTTTATTTTACTCTTTTTAAATCCTTTTTATGTCATTGTATATTGTCATGGTGTGTTTCGTTTATTTCTTGCCTTTTATGTCTCATGTAAAGCAGTTTGAATTGCCTTGTTTGTGCAACGTTGAAGGTATCAAGTCTCTTTCTATTCCCATTAAATAATTTGGATTGAACAAAGAGGATGTGTATCAAGTGACTGATTTCACATAATTTCCTCATTTTTATATGATGTTGTTGTTTAGTTTCAACAGCCTGGCCTGTAAAATATAAGAGAAACTTCTTAGTGGAAGACAACAAAGGTGTGTTAAACCTTTCACTGTGACTGAAATGAGGATCTTTCAGTTTATTTATGCATCTGTGATCTTTATCTCTTGACTTTCATCCTTGTTTTATTGCATTACTTTCACTTAGCAGACTCACAGAAAACTGCATCTCCGCTCCAACTCTCAGTTCTTTTAAGTCAAGGCTCTGTTTGCCTCTTATTAAAGTAAATTTGGGACTATTTATTCATGTCATGCACCATAACCGTCATTAGTCATTATTCTCCTGTTTTATTTTATCTTCTATTTTATTTTACTCTTTTTAAATCCTTTTTATGTCATTTTATATTGTCATGGTGTGTTTCGTTTATTTCTTGCCTTTTATGTCTCATGTAAAGCAGTTTGAATTGCCTTGTTTGTGCAACGTTGAAGGTATCAAGTCTCTTTCTATTCCCATTAAATAATTTGGATTGAACAAATGGGGGATGTACATAAACTTCCTGTTCTCACATTATATCCTCTTTCTTATCTAACAAGTAGCCTCCAGAGAACAGCTTTACCTATAAAAATACTAGGAAGAACGTGTTGGAAAGCAGCCAAACTTTGCACAAATAACAATTGTGTGTACCACATTTCACTAATGCTACATGACTGGTATTATACTGGACAGCAACAGTCTGTTTCATCCACTGAATGCTGCAGACACAGAGAGATGGCAGCACTCAGAAAGACTCTCCAGTCCATAATAAAATAGTAAAAAAGTCTTTAACAGTGTCAACTTTAGGAATTAAATCTTAGTGACTAAATCCCTTTTAAAAAGTCAGTTTATCAGCTTTGGTAAAGCTTTGGTAGACAATGATCTGATATTTAGAAAACCAAATTTAAGCATTGTGTTGCAGTGATCAGTAGTAGACAGAACTATAGAGCTACCACTAGATGAAATATCAATTGGAATTAGACACTTTGTATTATTAGTTGACAGTTTTGAAGGCCTGCGCTTGGGATGGTATGAGGTCACACTTTTAATTACATAAGATGTTTGGTTCTGTACATTTTTAGGTGCTTTGCTGCACACTTCACCAACACTGGTTGCAGGGATGATTATTAGATTAACATATTTAGGGAAAAAGAGTTTGTGAGCAATATAGTGGGGGAGTTAGAAAGTTCAATTCAATTCAATTCAGTTTTATTTATATAGCACCAAACCACAACAAAAGTCATCTCAGGGCACTTTTCACATAGAGCAGGTCTAGACTGTTCTATGTGTCAAACTTAATGTAGACACCTGTCTATATTTCTAGATAAAAGAGCACCACTATTCCCAGTAAGGTGAAGGTCGTCCACTTTCAGTAGGTAAGGAAACTGTGGTGTATTTTCATTAAATGTCATTCGTGTGCTTAAAGACAATATTAAGCTATGCAGATTGATTTTATAAGTTTATAAGCAATAAGGGCTAGTGTGATACAGTTTGTATTGGTGTAGTTATAATCTCATGAACCATAGTTAATCACAATGTACGTATAGAGGCACGGTAGAAGAATCATAATCATACACTGGAGAAATTTGAGTGTGTTTGTATTACATGTCACTTTGCTTGGGTCTGCATTAAAGTCTTCACCTTTTAAAAAAAAATACTCTCTGGAGGAGATCAAGAAATAAGGGTGTAAAATGACTAGAATAACTTATAAAAAAATAAAAGGCCAGAAGACAACTTGGCAATAATGGTGTAAAATGATTCCCAATACTTATATAAAAATTGGATATAATCAGGTAGAATTGAATATGCCAGTACATATCCTCAAACAGCTCAAAACCTGTTTTGAAGAGTTTTGACCAACAACGAGTGACGGAGATAAAAGTAACATAATAATTGGTCAAAAATTAGGGAGGGTGGATGATAAGGTGTGACCTATGCCGACCCAAGGGAATAAAAACAATGCCCCAAAGAAAAAACCTTCGGAGCGATTTGGTTCGTTGTAAAAGTGCTGATTGCTCCCCTTTTTTGCCGGCATTAAAGAACACTTTGCTGCTTGGACCTCTGACTCCCTTTTTATTTTCAAAAGAGGGTTTTTTGCTCTGGTACATTTTTCTGCAACAATTTGATACAACAAAACAAGGCCATTTAACAAATCCAAATCCCTGCTCCTCACAGTAACAAGCCAGCTAGTGGTTCATTAAGATAAGCCTACTATACATCTCATCAATTACCCCACACAGGTAAGGGACCTGAGACAATTAATCAATGCTGACACATCTTTCTGGCCATCTCAAATGTCCTGACATCTTTAGTAATCTCATACTACTTCATCCCAGCAAAGTAAAATGTACCATCTGAAATGTAGCGGAGTAAACATGTAAAGTATGGAGAAAGAGGGATAAAACATTAAATAGACAAGCTCATGTAAAGTACAAGTATCTCAAATTGTACTGCAGTAGATTTGAGTACTGACCTGACACTTAAAGTGAGGTGAGACAGCTGTATACCTGTAATATATTCTATGTAATGAACACCATCATTGAACAGCGTGTACAGACAGGTTGTGAGTTTCACAACATTCCAAACAATGAAACACGTATGAGTAAGGAAATTAGTTTACAGTATGTAAGATTGTTTACTCTCAAGGGGGACCTATATAATATTAGGCATGTGGTTTTAATGTTCTGGCTGATTGGTGTATGGTTTAGTATAAAATAACATCTTCAAACATTGACTATTTTTTTCTCCATCCATCCATTTTCTTACCACTTATCCTCTAGAGGGTCTTGTGGGAGCTGGAGCCAGTCTCAGCTGACATTGGGTAAGAGGCGGCGTCCACCCTGGACAGGTCGCCAGTCAGTTAATTTAAATATATTCTCATTTAAATATTAAAAATGCATTTTTATTACATTGCATTTTTGTGCACAATGACAACAACAATATAGATGAAATTTTAAAAGGATGTGGGAAGGTATGTTGACATTGAGAGTACATTTAGGTGTTTAATGGGATGGTATACCTATATCTAATTGTTAAATGGGTGAAAATTAATTTTAACCATATTTTACTCATATTTGACAGTGCTCCCAGTTATTGACTATACTCACATAATAGCTGAGGTCAAGAGCTGAAGGAAACATGACTGATTTGATGTGGACGCAGACCAAAATAGGGGGTGTACCTGCAGTGATCCAGCTTACCAAGAGATGATCAGTGATCAACCATATAAATAAGTGATAACAGCCTTCTGAACCAACTAGCGGGTGTAGCAGACTACTT
Organism: Thunnus thynnus; assembly: GCF_963924715.1. Lineage (NCBI taxonomy): Eukaryota > Metazoa > Chordata > Actinopteri > Scombriformes > Scombridae > Thunnus > Thunnus thynnus. Next base: position 6,947,806 of record NC_089524.1, on the reverse strand, counting down.
CTAACCCATATCTATGAAGCTGATAACCACTGATAACACCCATTCAATCAAGTCATAACAACCGAAGTTGAACTAAATAGTTATACTGCCATATACTGTACATGACATGACTTGAGCAGAGGCTGTGCAGATATTGTATATGTGCACAAGTAAACAGTCTATTAGTGTATATTAGACAAAGCAACAATAAAAAGAAGAATTTTCAGCCTATGTAGACCATCAAAACTTTGTAACCTTGAATCATGTGACGTGATAATCATTTCATTGACTATTTTTTTCTCCTCTATTGCAGCTGGAGCTCTTCGATGTGCCCGCTGCATAAATGGGTATTGTTTGCCATGGCAACAAGCATGTTTTTCCCCACAGACAATGTGTATAACAGCTTCCTTTCGAGGTAGTCATTTCTTCATGTTTTATAGTACTTTTTTCGTGAAATACATGTACTGTAGAGTTATGTTTGCCTCAGTCAACATTAACAAACTGTGCTTTGATTTTGTAGTCAGTTCATCTGGAACTCAGACACAGCATATCTTCAGGGCATGTGCATCATCCTCCCTGTGTCCAACCACAGGCTCTCAGACATATTCAGCGAACCTGGGTGGTTTGAGTGCAGTTGCATCTGTCCAGTGCTGCAACACAGATAACTGCAACTCACGAACTCTACCTTGTGAGTACAGATGGATCTTATTTAATATAGGAAAAGATAGGGTAGGCAAGAAAATCACCATCCTACTAATTTCTTACATGTTTGATTTTAATTGTGTGACACTGGAATATTATAATTATAATTATTATAATCATATTATAAAAATATGTTGTAATGTTTGTCATTATGTATACATATAGCATGTCAATATACAATATATGTCTTTATAATAAATTAAATAATTCTTTTCTGTTTCAGTCCCAAATGTTCAGGCGAGTAACAGCCTACAGTGTTTCTCTTGTAACCCCATCACCGGTCAATGCAACTCTCCATTACAATGCAGAGGAGAAGGGGACCACTGCTTTCAAGCCAGTTGTGAGTCTTTTTTGTACAAAATGAATGAAAACTGTCTCCAAATGTGTTTCACTACCTCAAAGTATTCCACACATTCCTACGTGGGAGTGATCTTATGGGCGTTCCCCATACCAGAACTAAGATCTCACCTATGGATTAGCATCCCAGAGGTCAGGGTGGATATTCAAACAGAACCTTAAAACATATTTTTAGGCATGCTTTTATGTAGTTTTAGTGGCCTCATAACTATTTATAGGCTTTTTGTGTTTTACTATGATTTAGGGTGTTTTCTGTTTTTACTAAATTTTATTTTTGTCTCTTGTGTTTTATCCTTTGGATTTTTATTGATGTACAGTAAAGCACTTTGATTTGCACTCGTTGACCTGTGCTATACAAATAAACGTTATTATTGTTATTATTCCTGAAATTAGCTCACTAACGACAATATAATTTGAATAGTAAAACTGTGATATTTCATCTGCAGTGACAAGTAGAAAAGGCACTTTCTCAGCCTTTGGCTGTGCATCGACAAACCTGTGTGCAGCTGCTGCCCGCCTGGGTAATCTACCTTTCCTGCGAAGTGTTGGTTACATCAGCAGTGGACCAACCTGTTGTGGGACCAGTTTATGTAATACTGTCCCACCACCTGCTCCCCCAACAATGACCACCACCCCAATGACAATGACCATCAGCCCATCAACAGTGACCACCACCCCAATGACAATGACCACTGGCCCTTCAACAGTGACCACCACCCCAATGACAATCACCACCGGCCCATCAACAGTAACCACCACCCCAATGACAATCGCCACTGGCCCATCAACAGTGACCAGCACCCCAATGACAATGACCACCGGCCCATCAACAGTGACCAGCACCCCAATGACAATGACCACTGGCCCGTCAACAGTGACCAGCACCCCAATGACAATCGCCACCAGCCCATCAACAGTGACCAGCACCCCAATGACAATGACCACCGGCCCTTCAACAGTGACCACCACCCCAATGACAATCACCACCGGCCCATCAACAGTAACCACCACCCCAATGACAATTGCCACCGGCCCATCAACAGTGACCAGCACCCCAATGACAATGACCACCGGCCCATCAACAGTGACCAGCACCCCAATGACAATCACCACCGGCCCATCAACAGTGACCAGCACCCCAATGACAATCACCACCGGCCCATCAACAGTGACCAGCACCCCAATGTCAATGACCACTGGCCTGTCAACAGTGACCACCACCCCAATGACAATCACCGCCGGCCTGTCAACAGTGACCACCACCCCAATGACAATCGCCACCAGCCCATCAACAGTGACCACCACCCCAATGACAATGACCACCGGCCCTTCAACAGTGACCACCACCCCAATGACAATCACCACCGGCCCGTCAACAGTGACCACCACCCCAATGACAATCGCCACCAGCCCATCACCAGTGACCAGCACCCCAATGACAATGACCACCGGCCCATCAACAGTGACCAGCACCCCAATGACAATGACCACCGGCCCATCAACAGTGACCAGCACCCCAATGACAATGACCACCGGCCCATCAACAGTGACCAGCACCCCAATGTCATTGACCACCGGCCCTTCAACAGTGACCACCACCCCAATGACAATGACCACCGGCCCGTCAACAGTGACCACCACCCCAATGACAATGACCACTGGCCCTTCAACAGTGACCACCACCCCAATGACAATCACCACCGGCCCGTCAACAGTGACCACCACCCCAATGACAATCGTCACCAGCCCATCACCAGTGACCAGCACCCCAATGACAATGACCACCGGCCCATCAACAGTGACCAGCACCCCAATGACAATGACCACCGGCCCATCAACAGTGACCAGCACCCCAATGACAATGACCACCGGCCCATCAACAGTGACCAGCACCCCAATGTCAATGACCACCGGCCCTTCAACAGTGACCACCACCCCAATGACAATCACCACCGGCCCGTCAACAGTGACCACCACCCCAATGACAATGACCACTGGCCCTTCAACAGTGACCACCACCCCAATGACAATCGCCACCAGCCCATCAACAGTGACCACCACCCCAATGACAATGACCACCGGCCCTTCAACAGTGACCACCACCCCAATGACAATCACCACCGGCCCATCAACAGTGACCAGCACCCCAATGACAATCACCACCGGCCCATCAACAGTGTCCACCACCCCAACGACAATTGCCACCAGCCCATCAACAAACACCTCCGCTGCAGCAACACAGCCAGCCAACACTACAAATGCTGCAAATGATGCCTGCTGTATCAGACTGGGTATGATCCATCTGCTGCTGGGACTTCTAATTTATACCTTCTATTAGAACACAGAACATAAACACAAATATGGACAGAGCCTCTATGAAGCCACCCAAAGGACTCTGACAGGATCTTTTGAAGTGTTGACTTGTGTTTACTGCTTATCTTTAGTTGGCGGAAATTTAGGAGAAAGGGTCTGGGAGAAGTAAGCAGTAATGCAACAGACACACATACATGTACATACAACAGAGGGAAAACTACCTTTTCACAGCTTTAACTTTATTAAATATTTCCTGGGAATTTTCTCTCAAACCTCTGTGTATTGTAAGTGGATTGAATGCATTATTATTTTATTACATTCTTTTATAGTAATACTCAATTTTAGAAAAAAAAAGTAATATCTGAAATTAATGAAATAATCAATGGGAAGGTCTGAGAGGCTGGGGTTGGGGAGGCCAATAATTTTGGAGGGTTTTTGTGTGATGCACATGAATTTCTTCCTATTGGAGGCAGTTAACATGGTGAAGAAACAGGGAGAACAATAGAGGAGAAGGGGTTGAATTATACTTTGATAGAGCAGCAGCAGGAGGAGGTGTGGGGCAACAAAAAATGCTGGTATTGAGTTTGTGGAAGGCAGAGAATCTTTGTTGGTAGCTTTTGTGGATGTCAGTGATGTCTTGTTCAAAGCTCAGTTTATTGTCCAGAGTGAGTCTGAGTTATTTGAAGCTCTCTACCAGCTCTCTACTAGCCGTAGTTTGGCTCAAATTCACCGTCCTGAATTCATCCGCTATCCAACCTGTAACCATAATAACATTTAAGAGCACAGCTGTCAAAGTTTATTTGTTATGAAGGTTTGTAGAATGGGACGCAGCAGAGGAAAAAGAGATGGAGAAGAAAAGAAAGAAACCAAGCGAAAAAGGAACCAACACCCGAAGAGCTTAAAATGATAGAAGAAGAGAAGGATGAGATTAATACAAAAAGGCAACAAAATGGGCAGTTAATATACTGAGAGACTTTTTATACCAAAAACAAAAGAACACTGATTTAGATACATAGCTACTCTGCGGTCATGCTTAACGACACCTTGTGTGAATTTTATGCCTGGGTTCAAGTTATATGAACATTAGAGATGGTATCAACCGCCATATATCACAATTCAATATAATAAGTGATAAGGAGTTCAAGTCAAGCAATGCTGCCTTTAAAGCCATGTTGAAATGCTCCTGGAAAAGCAGCAAAGATACGGGTGTCCATCATCCTCGTATAACCGAGTCTGACCTGGAAATTATTAGAAATTCAGATATACTGTCTGGTCAGAAAGATGAGGTTCGAGCCTGGTGCACAAACCATAAATATCCTGAAAGGTTTTATGTTAGCCATGTCTGGGAATCCCTTGTGTCCAGTTAAAAGTTTTAAGAGCTGCGTTTCCGAGTGTCCAGACATCGCCAAAGTCTTCTATCTTCACCCAAAGTGCATCCCGGACTCGCAACTTAATGCCACTCAAGTGTGGTAGGCTACACCCGGAAATATGCTGAAAATAATCTGTGAACAGGTGAGATATTTATGCCTTCGCTAAAGCTGATAAAAACACAAATTATATGATTTTTATATGCTTTAATTATTTTTTCAAATCTCGGTTGATCCTGTCCGTATTGGAGAAGATGACATGGAGCCAGATCTGGTCTTGACATAAATCCACAAGCACCTCTGCCCATCGTCAATCCCCAATTCAGCCACCTTCCAATAAGCCAGACTTGCCTATATCAATGACAAATTGCACCATCAATGGAAACATCGAGTTTAATTTTCGCTAGTTGAAGGCTTGACGAATCATTGATTGTTAATAGTAAGCTCATTAATATCACTATTAACATAGCATTCTCGCATAGCATTGCAAGAAAAATAGAAATGTAGCCTGGTTTATTTTTTGCTATAGTTGAAGGCTAGACCTGTACATTGTTAATATAGACTATTTTCTTATCTGCTATAGTTTAATTGAAATAAAAATGAACCTGTGAAATTGATGAATTAACACACCAATAAAAGATCACCTGTTTGGTAGCCTATGTCTCTTATTTAATCTAACAAATTTAGCGAATGTCTATGAAATGGAACTGCAACTCAGTTGACTACAGCTTAGCAACAGTAAAATGTTGTCATTGCTTTGGGTCAAGTTTACTGGCTGCCAACTGCTGAGAACACTGATAACAAAGGCAATAAGATGTGCTTTGTTTGTGTGTGTTAGCCTGAAGATTCCCAGTGATTTAAGATGTATGAATAACCCGATCATCAGACTGAAATGTGAGGTTCGTTTTCACTTCATTATTCAAAATGTTGACATACACAGTTTGTTTCTTTGTTCATTCATAGAATCACAAGAGATGTGTCGGCAGAGCCAATAAAGCTCCCTTAGAAGACAATCAAATCTCATCAGGAGCAAATTATATAAATAAAATTTAGAAAGAATTCCAGTTTGTAGGACTCCTTTAAAAAATATAAATTGGCTGTTTGAAGTCCTTGAAGATTTGGGTTGAAGCTGATGAACAAGAGATCCGAATCTTTTCATTATTAGATAGTTTCTCTGCCTGCAATAAAATGTTATTTTAATTCAAATTTTTGACTAAAACATCATTGTACTTAAAAAATTGGTCAGTCCCAAATTTTCCATATTTGTATGTATGCAGATTAATGAGAATGTACAGATTTTTTCAGGGCATTATTTGTTGTGTTTCAAGCACAGATGGCTGCCTCTGTTGTTCTCTCTCTTGTGTTTTCACTGTTTTTGTTATATTTGTTCTGCCTTTTGCCAGTCTAAAAAGATAACTTTTACGAAGGAAGAACTGTTAAATATTCAGCAGCTTGCTCCACACAATTTTTCTCCAGTCTTCACAAACACAGAAAGTTTTGTTCAGTAAAATTATCCTCTTAAATACGGGCTCTTAGTATTGCAGGTTAACCAGAAACTCCTCAGAGGTGCATGTCGAACTGGTTTTAAATGTGGGATGTGCTTCTCAGTCTGCCACAATATTTAAAAGCAGAGCCACAGACTCTGTTTAAGAGGGGTTTTTTTTATAATATTGACTTTATTGAACAAACTAACAATTATAAAGTTGGACCACTTGAAGTTGGACAAACTGTTTCATCACGGTCTCAGATTTAATCCATCCATACAAATGAAATGCCAACAATTGTCCAGCAGATGTCACCATTTTGACTGTATCAATGCTTATGAACAGTGAATCATTTTCAACACAATTGCTTCACATTGATTCAGTGCTTCAGAAAGCTTTGCTTCCTCCACCACTGCAGACTGGAAACTTTTATCTAGACAGGCAGAAACACTGTTTTCCAGCCTGGTATCAAGGTACTCTTTAAGTACTTCTCTATAACAATAAATCATTATCACTTAACAATAAACCATGAAGATGAAGACATACAAAAAGATGCTATTTATTAAGAGTTTACAGTCAAAAACTTCTAAAAACTACTCTGGCAATGTAAGCACACAAACAATCTAATCTACAAACAAGCCAAATATTGTGTGTCATCACCTTTTTGCACAGTTTAAAAAAATGATTGAGAAGGGTTTCCATCAATATATGATGAAGATCATTGAGAGGTTGCAGTTTGTCAAGGAAATATCTTTAATGCTTGCAATAATGGACTCATCACAACATGATGAGAACCCCCAAAGTCAAGGAGTGCTCTCCCTTTATACTCTTACAGTGGCTATAGACACACACACAAGACAGTGCAAAGTAACTCTTTATTTGGTTTCCCACATCCACAGTATAGATAAGTTCATTTCCACCTCTCCTCTTAAAAAAACAAGTTACACAACATAACGACTTACTTACTAGGAAATTAATACACACACACCTATTGTTGCATAAAGGCGCAAGCTAAGCAGAAGATCACTTGTTTAAAACCACAGTTTCATCCACAGTTCTTTATTTTTCTTTTCCTGGTATTGCATCTTTACTTTTCACAAGTATTTGTGCCTTGTTTCAAGAAAAGTAAAAATGAAATAAAAATGTACAACAGAGATTGTGTTTGAGGTAATTTGTGCAAAAATATAGTCCATATGAATCCAAATACAGCAAAATTCCAGTCAAAATACTTTAAAGTTCAAAATTTGTTGATTGCCCAGTCATTTTGTGGGATGGGATGCTGCTGTTATGATTAAAATAATTACTTAGCAAGCTGAAACATTCAAAATGTTAAAGAAATCTCACTGTGTAAATGAATGAGAGGATGATAGCAAAAGTAATGTCTGAGTAAGCCAACCACATCTACTTTGTTAGTTACTCTTTGTTCTAATAGATGATAAGAGTAATGAGTCCAAACAGCAAAAGAATCACATTCAGTTTGACAGACTAGTCTGAGTTACAGAAGCTGCTTTCACAGCATTTTGGTGCAACACTGAATTTAACAAGAATAGGAACAGGCAGGAGTTCCAAGTGAGAAGCAACTTTACAGAGGTTTGCAGAGACACATCCAAAGGAACGAAATACTGCGCCCCTGTCTTCACTATCTACCACTGTGGATGAGAAAATCATTGTTAGACCACAGTTTTTAAAAGTTTTTCAGATTTAATCAGCAGGAAATGGCCACTTTGAAGGCAGCAATAATATGTTTTGAGACAAAAAATAATCATGAGGGCTCACCAGTCCCATTAATGCAGCGGTCCTGCGCTCCCACACACTGTAATGTCTTGTTTCACACAGAAAAAGATTGATCATCACAGGTGAAACACTGCAGGTTGTTTTCCTTCTGAACACCAGGGTCTGAAACAGAACAGGAGACATGGTAGACACTGTACAAGACACAAAGTGACTTATTGTTCTTCACTGTGACCAACATTAGACTTTACTTACAAGAAATGTTTTGATTGTTGCAGCCATCTGTGTTGCACACATGAACAGTTGCAGATATAGCATCAAAACCAATATTGAATGAATATGTGTGTTTTCCTTCACTGAAAAGGGAGGATGGCACACACAACCTGGTGGTGTCCTTAGTGACATTCCTAATCTCATTTTCTGTAAAGTGAAACACAGACCAAACACTGTAAAGCAGAAATCCCATTTAAAACTGAAAAAGTGAATGACATTAAGGAAAATCTGATTTCTTTTTGTACTTTGTACAGATACCTTGATAGGCAACAGTTGCACACAGGTCAGTAGAGTTACATGGAGTTAAGGTCTGTTGCTTTATGTCAGTCCCATGACCAACCCAACACTCAAAAGCTTCAGCTGCAATTTATGAAATAAATCAGGGTGAGTTGAACAATCAACATGAATCCTGTTTGTCATATAAACACAGATACAGTATGCAAAGTTAATCTGATGAGAGACAACCCCAAATTACAACACACAATGACAGAATGATGTTTATGCCAGCCTTCAGGTGTACAGTTTTCTGTCATGGTGACGCCTGCATTATCTCTCTTTCTAGAAGAACAGAACGGCACTATGTAAAATGATGTTACATGGGACATTTCTGTGGCCAATAAAGAAAAACTTAGTTGACATGAGTAAAAAACACATTAATATGTTGACCGTGAACTTTTTGTAACTTGATAGCTCCTTAAAAGATGTTTCTTCATTATGTTGATGAAAAATGAAATCTGTACAGCATGAAGTTTCTTTATAAACATGTTTGCTGTTGCAAATTAGTCTTTTTAGTGTTTTTATATTATTTTGTATATTTCTGTGGTTACTAGATGGTATAAAACAAAACATAAATGATGACGATGATGATGATGATGATGATAAACAAGTCAGTACCTGGCAGACAAACAGCAGAGATAAAAAAAAAATTAGTAGAGTTATGAACTACCTGACATGACAGGTACCTGCAAGAATGCTGTTTTAAGAGTGAGTGAGGTTACCTGTGCTGGAGAGTGTTCAGATGAGAGTCAGAGACAGGATAAGCTTCATCATGATGAGTAAATCTGCAGATTACAGGAAATATTTTATAGTATTATTATATAGTGAACCTGTATTTAAAAAGAGGAAGTTATGGGAAATGACAACTGTCTTGCTGTAAACACCTGCAATACACAGTTCAACAAGCCATCAACTCCTCATCTTTTTCACCTGCAGTAATGTCAGGATGAATATACATATAAATTATTATCATTTATAATATAATTGTTAATTATATCACTATCATTGTGTAAAAATATATATATTTTGAAAAATTGGAAAATGAGGATTGGTGAAATAAATGACACTGTAAAAACAAACAAACAAACAGGTTAGATTTTGTATTCAGAGTTATTCAACAGTAAAATGTGTCCAAATTAATTTACTCATTTTAATATAGACCGACATACTTCAGGCTACTGTAAGTTTGTACAGTACATTGTATAATGTTGGAAAAAAACATGACAAAATCTTTGAAGAAATTCCAGTTCCATAAAAAGTTTAATATTGGATCATAAAATGTGGTAGACATTCATAAGTGAAAGTCTGATAACACCTACACCTCAGTACAGAAATTAGACGACATGATACAGATCAGAAGTTAACCTGAATAGAATCAAATGCAAGCAAAATATTATTAAATAGCTATCATAAATTATAATGAAAATATCATGGCCTTCAAGGCATCAGATTGAACATCAGCCTTGAGGATCATTTTTTTCAGAATTATTTCAATAAAACTCACCCAGTCAAAATTCAACACACCCAGTTCGTCAATAGAAAAAGGAAAAGGTCTCCCAGATAACTGTTACTCTTCTTCTCTGGTCAGAATGACACTAACGCTTCTAAAACCGTTTCACTTATACCTCCACCAATGATGTCTCCACCTCTTCACTGTTTTATTTAAAGTCCAAAGGCATTGCTTCACTTTTCTACAAGATCCTGACAGTACAATTATAACAACAGTCTGCAAAATGGTGGATATTCTGCTGTGATGCAGGGCTTAATCAGTTTACATCCAACTATGGTGCATACAAACCACTGCTTAATGAAAGTAAAACGTTTTCTTAGCATGGCTATGGAAAGTTGCACTTTCTTACACACTGAATGAGCTGACACAAAAGCATAGAAACTGTGGTTATACTGTGACCATTGTGTGAAAGGTAAAGAGAATTAGGCTATTTAATAAGTGGTTTAATAAATGATGTTTATATGAGCGATTGTTATATTGATTTTATGAGTGAAATCAACCCGCTTCAATTCCATGTATGAGAGATATTATGACACCAATCCAAGGGTGTAAGGTCATAAGGGAAGAAGTCTGCAAAGCACTCACTGCTGGGAATTTTGTTTCTTGTGAACGCATGGTAATAATTGAAAAAAATCAATATAGATGAGCATATTAACATTTTAAGCAGCTAAGATCTTCTTTCATCTGGATTTTGCGGTCCGGACTGTGGGACGACAATGTTACAATAAAACTATAAAAGTGAGATTTTGAAAAGAGGAAATTACACTTTTGACCTTGTCAGTGTTGCCAGAGAAGCTGATGTATGTTAACACACCAGAGTGATCTTACACACTGCTCCTATCAGTATGAAGTGACTGTCATGGTTCTGTCCCAGTCTGGCTCTCTGTCCCTGCACCAGTCCAGCAGATGCCCTCAGACTTTTTCCCTGTTTGTGAAGTTGATATTAAAGTTTGCTTTTGTGAAAGTAAACATTGTTTCATCATTTATTTAACCATGCCCAATGTTGTCCTTATTTGAATTCAAACTGTGAGAGGCTTTGTTTACTTTAACTGCTAACAGGTTGATTTGGAGATTCCCTTTTCCTCTGTATGTATGAAGTGAGTAGACAATGCAGGATTTCCCCATGGGAATCTCCTTGCTTCATGCCAGTTGGTTCAATATATGTAACTTTAGAATGTTATCCAATCAAAATTCAACACACCAAGTTTGTCAACAGAAAAAGGAAAATGTCTCCCAGATAACTTTTATTCTTCTTCTCTGGTCAGAATGACACTTACGCTTCTAAAACTGTTCCACTTATACCTCCACCAATGATGTCTCCACCTCTTCACTGTTTTATTTAAAGTCCAAAGGCATTGCTTCACTTTTCTACAAGATCCTGACAGTACAATTATAACAACAGTCTGCAAAATGTGTTACTAGAACTAAAGTGACAAGTTTTATTGACACATTGTGTACGGTTGTGGGTTATAGTTTAAATTTATCTAGATTATGTGTATGTGTGTATGTCTCTCTATTGTCCAGATGCACTTCTGCCATCTGAATTCTGGTTTGCAAAACATTTAACACAACTGCAGACACTGAATACAGATTTCACATGAGTGCTCACAATAGTTCTACTAGCTCACTAATCATGAGCTAGTATGAAGGATAGAGTGGAAATGCAGCTGTGATGCAAGAATCAATCAGGTTATCTGACTATGATGCATGTGAATGAATGAATGAATGAATAGTTAATTTCAGTCATACATAATAAGGAACAAAACAAAAAATTGTGTGGGTATGAAACTGACAAAAACATAATACATGTTTATACCGATCCATTTCACACAATAAAAAAAACACGCAATCAATGACCGAAAAAGGAATAGGCTGAAGTCCAAGGCTTATTTCTTTCCTATCCTATACAATCCATAAAATAACCCAGAATATCAGCAGTATGAAATAATTTACTCAAAATTATTATTTTACATCTTTATCATTTCATGTCATAATCCTTTATTTTTTTTTACATTTTAAGGCTTTTTTGAAACTCAACAGAGAGATAGACAATTTTAAGTCATCACTAAGACCAAACCATAGTTTGACTCCCAAAACTGAAACATATCTGTATTTTACATTGGTTCTCACTTAACATATGTCAAAGATACACAATCCTCTTAGATTATAATTTCCTTCTCTTAACTTAAAAAATTGTTGAATACAAATAGGAAGACTTTTATTCCTAACTCGAAAAAGTAATTCCAATGTTTTTAAATACACAAAATCCAAAAATTTTAATGTGCAGGACCCTATGAATAATGGATTAGTGGATTCACAGCAGCAAGCTTTATTTATTATTCTAATAGCTCTTTTCTGGAGTTTAATTATAGGGTCTATATTTGTTTTATATACACTAGACCTCAACACAATATGACATATATGGCATTATAAGTGAACAATACAATATATACAAACATTTCTTATTCAACAGATCCCTTGTTTTGTAAAGAATAGCAACAGATTTAGATTTAAAAAAACTATAAAATAATACAGTAAATTTCTGTGAAATAACTTCTTTTTTCACAGTGTAGGCCTAAAGTTTAGTTGTTTGTGTGTACTTTTGTTTTTCTACAGGGACAAAAACCTCTGTCCAGGTTTTTGTTTTGTTTCATTTATCTGGTCTCAGCAGCAGGCTTCAGTTGGGATCTGAGGAGTTAAGAAGCAGAATTTGTTTGATTTGTTTTTTTGATTTAGCTCCACCTGCAGTCCTTTTCCTTTTGTTGCTCACCTCAGTTATTTAATCACACTCAATTACTGTTGATTATTTGATGTTGATATTTGAGCTGTAATCTTGTAAACTCTGTTGTCATGACACCAAACAACAGATGCTGATGTGCTTGCCTGTCTACATCAGTATTATGTTGCTTTCCTCATCCCTAGACACCTGCAGGGTTGTAGCATAAATGAGGGCTGGGGGCTCGTTGGATTCAGTTCTCTACAGAGGTGGGGGGGAGGGTTCACTAGACTGTTGATGGTATGAAAGAGAAATCTTGAGTTTTGCTAGATTAGAAAAGTAAGACAGTCTCTTACTTTATCTGTGAATTATATGAAGATAATAACTTCCTCATGTGGAGCCAATGAACTTGAGACTCTTTCCATTTATGTTCAGCTCTTCTACATTTTCTTTTCAGTTTTTGAATATCTTTATTCATCCAGGACCTTGGGACCAAACCCTCACAGGGGCTATTTGGTCAAGAGCTGTCAAACACATTAAATTGATTAACCATATCATTTACATTATTACACTGTGTAATACAACCACGAGCACTGAATGAAGCAGCAAAATCTGCAGCAGCATTGTCATTAAAAACCCATGACTGTGCTTAGCGCATTGAACAGCGACGTGGCAGTTAATATAAAAAAAGATGCCTCTACTCAATTGAAACTTACAGTAACTTAAAGAAATAGAAACTTAGAGTCAGCGGGTTCCTACAACAAAACTAAAGGCATGCAGTTACTTGATCTGTTGCTTTCCTAAAGCATTTAAATTTGTACCCCACCTCTTTAATTCCCTTCAGCATCAATATGAATGTAAAATAGAGGTTGGACAATAGCTACTGATTTTATGTCAGTGAACCCAAATGCTGCTTCAGACTAATATTTAGAGAAATAATGAGTCAAAGAAACCGCAGGATAATGAGGTGAGGAGCTGCTTCTGAATTTCATATAATTGCATGAACAAACATCATTATTAGTAGTAGTATTAAAACCAATAGTTTTCTGTAAACTTTATCTCACACAGCCAGGAATATAATGTTAAATCCATCCATCTTCTTTTAATTGAACAAATTTTGTTAATTAATCTTTTTTGCCTGAAAACAGTCAAAGATGAGTGTAAACAGTGTGTAAAAAATGAAGTGAGGGTTTTAGTAAGACCGTCCTCAGTTGTTGCTACAGCTCTGCTTTCTTCAGTTCTTCCTTCATTCCCAACTCTTTCCTCCCTCCTTTATCTCTTCTGATATTTCTTTAATCATCCATTTACTTCATCTTTCTCTCTATATATAATCATTTTCTTCCTCTAGTTCATCCTTCTTGTCTTCCTTGTTCACTTCCATGTCTTGATGAATTTCTTTCCTTCCTCCCTGCCTGTTTCAGCTCAGTTTTCCATTTCTTAACCTCATTCCCTTTTGCTTTTTTCTTCTTCCTTCATTCGCTCCTGCCTGTCCACTCAATTCATTTCTTCCATCCCTCCTTCCATGAGATGAACACTGGTTACCCAAACGTATCAAGCTTCAGAGCATATTATATTAACATGCTGTTGATGTTATTTTTATTCTCCATCAGTGCTGCTCAGAGTCAGTCAACACTGGAGGCCAAACTGAAGGCCCTGCAGTGTCACTTCACCTGGGACATCGACCCCAGCAGGTCCAAACTTTTCCGTTTTAGTGACAAGCTGGAGGACATCAGCACCGAGGAGGGAAACAGCTGGCTGGGTCATATTTACAACCTGCAGGGGTACATTCACTACCAGCTGGGCTTCACTGAAGACGCCTGGCGTTTCTTCAGCAGGGCCACAGAGGCCTTCCGCTGGTCAAGAAACACCGTCTCAGATGAAGGTCCCTGGTTGGTGGTGAACTACGGGAACCTGGCTTGGCTGCACCACCACCTGGGAGAACAGGCAGAGAGTCAGACTTACCTGTCAAAGGTCGACACCCTGCTGAAAGAATATCCATCTCCATCCCAGGACGAGCTCTATCCAGAGATCTACGCTGAAAAAGCCTGGACCCTGATGAAGTTCGGCAAAAATAAAAAGCCTCTGGTTGCAGATTACTTCCAGAGAGCCATCAGGATGCAGCCGAACATGGTGGAGTGGAACACCAGCCGTATCATAGCGTTAGTGAATGCTGTTAGGTTCGACAACACACCAGTGGGGGAAGACATCCTAGAGGAATTGAGAATGGCCAAGGAACGGGATCCAGAGAGCTTGTACCTTGCTGTTCTTGACCTTGAGCAGCGTGCTATGAAAGGAGAAAGAATTGAAGATGAAGCACACGAGTTAACCAGAAAGGTTTTGAGAAATCCTGTCAGCAGCTACAGTGGTATCAAAAAGTTATCATGGGTTTACAGAAAATATGTATCTGTTGATGAAGCTATTGCTCTAGCAGAGGAGGCTCAGGAAAAACATCCAGATGTACGTTTCCTGAAGTGTTGTGCTGCACTCTGCTATGAATGGAGGATGTGTGAATCTTTTAATTGGGCAGTCAGGCAGTAAATTTCTGCTGTTAGGAAACGAAAGTTAAGATGCCTTCGAATGAGCGAATTTGCTGACCTTAAAACTCACTAAGGGCTCGAGTTTTTTTCTATTTTTTTATCAGTTTCTTTCATAAGACTCCATGTTTTCTCTTGTCTCTCTCTACGTTGATGAAGCGGAGTTTCTGTAAGTTTGTAATTCGCTGCAGCGAACTCCCGTCTGTTCGCTTCGTCCCACCTCTAAAAGTCCAAAGTCCATTCTGCATCATTATAAATATCATGCTCAACATCACAGCATTCACAGCAAAGCAGAAGTTGGACAACAGCTACTGACTTTATGCCAATGGACCCAAAAGCTGCTTCAGAATAATATTTAGAGAAATACTGAGTGAAGGAAACAGCAGAATAATGAGGTGAGTCGCTGCTTCTGCAGTTCAAAATGTATAACAATGTCTTATTTTAGGGTATCAGAGCCCAAAATATCAACATTATGGATCTTGCCAGTTAATGATGATGTATTTATTATCAGTCAGTGCTGCTGAGTTCTCTCTTATTTTATTTTTCTTGTTCCATTTCTGCTGTTCCTTCTTTTGCCTTCAGTTTGCTCCCTTTTACTATATTTTATGATTCTTGCTTTTTCCATATTACCTTTCAACAAGGATGAGATCACGAATCACCTGATGTAAATCCACCACACCCAAAGACATTTCTCATAAGTCTATAAAATGTTATTTTCTGTCTATTTAATATAATTATCATTCTTTTGCTTATTGTTATTATAACTTATCAGTTATTTTCTGTCAAATTTATCCCACTTTTTTCCTGTTTTTGCCTAAAAATGTTTAAAAAATTGTAAAAAGTATCGGAATCAGCCATTAAAACCCTCCAGGAGCATTTAAGTGTAATAATGTCTTAAGTTCTTCTTCAGAAGCTAAAGTTCTGCTTTCATCCATCTTTCCTCCTTTCCGTCCCTCATTCTGTCTCCTGTCTTTGTTTCTTTATTTCATCTTTCTTGTCTTTCAGTTCACTTCTCCTTTTCTTAACTTCATATGCTTTTGTCATTTCCTTATGTCCTCCCTGCCTTCATTTCTTTTTCTTTCAAATTCTTATTTGCTCATCACTTGCTTCCATCATCATCTCTTTATTGTTCCTTTGCTTGTTGCTTCCTTCCTTTTGTCCTCCATTGTTTCCCTCTTCAATTCCTTTTCTTCCTTTTTTACCTTAACTTTCCTACCTTTATTCCTTCTTTATTTTCTTTCCCTCTGTAGTTTCCTTTATGCTTTTTTATTGCTGTCTCTACTCTAAAACTTATTTGGCTATCCTTTCCTCCCCTCATTCACTCCTTCCTTATTACCTTCCTGTCCATTCAATGCTCCTTTGTGCTCTATTTCTTCCCTCCCTGCACATGTGTAGATGAGGGATCTCAAAGTTCAGTTGCAAGCTGATGGATGTTTGATGCTCGCCACTGAGTGACGGTCAGGACACAAGGCTGGAGACTCTGATGAGTTTGTCTTCTTTATTGATGGTTAGGTATGCTTCAACGCAAACAAATAAAGGAGAAGCGATATGAAAATTAACTTACTGATTAGTGCCTTTCATGCTCTATGTAAAGCACTTTGAATTGCCTCGTTGTTCAAATATGCTATACAAATAAACTTGCCTTGCTTAGTAATGACTGGCAACTTATCCAAATATTAACAAATACCACAGCTATGGCTATGGAGATGAAAGTAATATCAGCATCGAAGAATAAGTATCAAATAAACATTTCAATAATTTTATCCACCAAAAACTGACTACAATGACCTAAAACCTCAGTTTCAGTACTACTTTCTCTCACCAAAACTCCTAACAGGGTAATCTCACTGAGGAAACCAACAGTGACACCTGGTGGCCTTTAGCTGGACATGGCAGCTGATCACTGATGACATGGCACTTAATTAGTAACGCTCAGTTAACCCACCCTTCTGTCATCCTAAGAGCAGTAAATAGCAATATGAATCAAACATCTACTATGTAAAGAAGAAGAGGAAAACTACTTGCAGTATGTCAAAAATGCACACCACCAACTGGATTTGTTTGGTCTAATGCAGCCACACTCCACTCATTAAGCCTGATACCTCTCTGTTGCCAATGAGGGGTATTAATCAGTGTGCCAGCAGGTGGTGCATTCGTGCAAATGACCATAAATCAACCTATTCTGAACTGTTTAGCCTTTCTGATAACATGAGATGAACACTGGTTAACGCAACATATCAAAGCTTCAGAACATATTATGTTTACATCTATTTTAATGTGTGTTGTTTTTATTCTCCATCAGTGCTGCTCAGAGTCAGTCAACACTGGAGGCCAAACTGAAGGCCCTGCAGTGTCACTTCACCTGGGACATCAACCCCAGCAGGTCCAAACTTTTATGTGTCAAGGAGGAGCTGGAGGACATCGGTGCCGAGGAGGGAAACAGCTGGCTGGGTCACATTTACAACCTGCAGGGGTACATTCACTACCAGCTGGGCTTCACTGAAGACGCTCGGCGTTTCTTCAGCAAGGCCACAGAGGCCTTCCGCCGGTCAAGAAACACCGTCTCAGATGAAGGTCCCTGGTTGGCAGTGAACTACGGGAACCTGGCTTGGCTGCACCACCACCTGGGAGAACAAGCAGAGTGTCAGACTTACCTGTCAAAGGTCGACGCCCTGCTGAAAGAATATCCATCTCCATCCCAGGACGAGCTCCATCCAGAGATCTACGCTGAAAAAGCCTGGACCCTGATGAAGTTCGGCAAAAATAAAAAGCCTCTGGTTGCAGATTACTTCCAGAGAGCCATCAGGATGCAGCCGAACATGGTGGAGTGGAACACCAGCCGTATCATAGCGTTAGTGAATGCTGTTAGGTTCGACAACACACCAGTGGGGGAAGACATCCTAGAGGAAATGAGAATGGCCAAGGAACAGGATCCAGAGAACTTGTACCTTGCTGCTCACTACCTTGAGCAGCGTGCTAAAAAAGGAGAAATAATTGAAGATGAAGCACGTGAGTTAGCCAGAAAGATTCTGGGAAATCCTGTCAGCAGCTACAGTGGTATCAAAGTGTTATTAAATGTTTACAAAAACTATGTATCTGTTGATGAGGCTGTTGCTCTGGCAGAGGAGGCTCTGAAAAAGCATCCAGATGAACGTTACCTGAAGAGATGTGCTGCACTCTGCTACAGATGGAGGATTGTTTTGGCCTGGGACAGACGCTTAAAGCAAAGCACGATAGACAGAGGGATCAGTCTCCATAAAGAACTGATTCCTCTTTACACTGATTCACTTCTGAACAAAATAACCCTCGCAAATATATACGCAAAGTCAAATCATAGCCAGTATGAAGCTGAGAAGATTTACCAGGAACTGCTAGAAATGGATCTGGAACCTTCAGAGAAACAGTTGATTTACAACTACTACGCAAAACACTTAAACTTTGTTAGACAAGATTACAACAGGTCGATAGAATATCACATGAAGGCAGCAGAGATACCGCACCAATCTTACTATCGAGAGTACAGCATCAAATTTCTGAGGAAGATTAAAGAAAAAAACAGGAACCGAAGGTGTGGAGAAATAGAGGAGTTACTGGCCAAACTGGAAGTCTGGAAAATCCTATATCTAGAAGAAAGTGAAGGTACGATATGTTTTTGGATTCATATATAACCATGGTGTTTTCTATATAACTGGTGTGTTGATTTTGTTTTTTTCTTAGCACTGTTTTTGAAGTTTAAATAAGAACATAATGCACTTTGTATGAAATATGCTTTGCTGTAAGCTTTGGGGTCATGAAAAATAAAACTGTCTGATGAGAAATGTAATGATTAATATGATGTATAACCTGAATATAATCACAAAGTGGAACTGATTGTGTTGGTAGAAACTTGTATGTCACGTGTACACTATACTAATACTATTAAATAAACAATATAAAATCTAATATGTTTGTTTTGGTGGTTCATTTACAAGATATTCATGTTCTCTATGAATGACTGAGAGACGTATATTTGAAACTTTTTATGTCTTTTATTTTCTTGTAGTTTTCATAGTGTCTACTGATCAAAGAGAGAAATCTTCAAAAGACATCTGTATGATGCATGGCCATTATTGCATTGGACCAGTGTATCTACAATAGGAGCAAGACGACAACAAAACAAACAACATATTTCTCTTTCTCTTTCTGTGACATTTTGCAGGTGAACCAGAACTCTCTGCTGCTGCTATTGGTTGAACTGTTACTGTAGCTCAGTATGAAGTCTAGCTGTAATACGAAGGAAAAAGTCCACAAAAACAAATATTGGATCAGCATCATTTCTAGGACTTGAAAAGATCTGAGGTTAAGCCAAGGTCATCCAGAGCTTCATCTTTGTTGTTAATAACACTGACATTTCTGGCTGTGTGTAATGATACACCCATCTGCCCAATGAGGCAACAACCACTGTTAATTATTATTCAATAAAATGATATTTGATTAATGATTTAATTTAATGATTTGGTCAGTAAACACTTCCATGGACACAGCAATGTCAATACAGGAAATATTGTGAGACTTTGCTTTTAAGCAGCAAAACTGAAAACTGAAATTATGAACTTGACAAGTCAGAGGAAACTCTGCAGAGGAAACAGAGTTTGGACTTTTAGATACTTAAAAATAAAGAAATATCCCGACAGCTGTGATGGAGCTCAAGATTCATCCTGCCAGACAACTTTACTACTGGTAATTTCACTGTATAAACTTGGAATCTGTGTATAACAGCTGACCACACAGAACATTAATTATTGATAGATCCTGAACGATCTGGTTGGTGTGTCAGGAGGTAAATAAATAATGAATGATGATATGCTGCTGTGTGTGTAAATGCACCAGTGATGGAAGATCCTTTAATTAACTAAAAGTACCAATACAACAATGTAAAAATACTCCATTACACATAAAAGTCCACACACACACACACACACAAAGTCATTTAGTGCAAAATGCATTTAACTTAATTTAAGTTGATGTGAAGCTTATATAAGGCTTCATCAGTCTGAGTTAGTCATATCAAGTGGATATCTGACACATTTACAGTCTTTTTAGCATCAAATTCCCTCTTTGTGTCTCCTCAGACAGTGTTTCCCTGTTGAGCTGCAGGTGGAAGAATAGTAACAAAAAGAGGGACTTTGGCACTAAAAAGACTGTAATGTTGAAAGATATCTACTTGATTTGACTCATTTGGACGCTGAAGCTTCATATTAGATTCAGATAAACTTTTAAATACATTTTTGCACAGAAGGAGGACTGTGGATTTTGTCCCCCATCACTTCCATTGTAAGTGCATTATGAAGGGATCTTCTAATGGTCAGTATGAACAGGAGGAATGATTACAGCAAGAAAAACAGGTTTAATTTTCATTTGGGCTCCTAACTGTGGTTTTAAGACTCACGTGACAAATTGTGGATCGTCCTTTAAGAGGAAATCTGATGAGTCTTGATTTTATTTTAGTCGAGCAGTCAGGCAGTAAGTTTCTATTGCTGGGAAACGAAAGTTAAGATGCCTTCGAACGAGAAGCGAATTCGCTGACCTTAAAACTCACTAAGGGCTCGAGTTTTTTCTATTGTTTTCTCACAGTTTCTTTCATAAGTCTCCGTGCTTTCTCTCGTCTCTCTCTACGTTGATGAGTTTCTGCAGGTTTGTAATTCGCTGCGGCGAACTGTCGTCTGTTCGCCTCGTCCCACCTCTAACAATCCAAAGTCCTTTCTGCACCGTTACAAATATCATACTCAACATCACAGCATTCACAGCAAAGCAGAAGTTGGACAACAGCTACCGACTTTATACCAGCGGACCCAAAAGCTACTTCAGACTAATATTTAGAGAAATACTGAGTGAAGGAAACAGCAGAATAATGAGGTGAGTAGCTGCTTCTGCAGTTCAAAATGTATAACAATGTCTTATTTAAGAGCATTACAGCCTATAGCCTAATATTAACATCATGGATCTTACAAGTTAATGACGACGTTTTTATTATCAGTCAGTGCTGCTGAGTTCTCCCTTACTTTCTTTTTCTTGTTCCTTTTCTACTGTTTCTTCTTTTGCCTTCAGTTTGCTCCCTTTTATCGTATTTTCTGTTTCTTGCTTTTTCCAAATTCAACAAGGATCATGGTCAGGGTTTAAAAAAAAAAAAAATACTGAGGTCATGAGTCACTTGGTGCAAGTCCACCACACCCAAAGACGTTTTAACAAGTCTGTAAAATGTTCTTTTCTATCTATTTGATATTATTATTATTCTTTTGCTTATTATTATTACAACTTATCTGTTATTTTCTGTCAATTTCATCCTGCTTTTTTCTCTTTTTTGCCTAAAAATGTTAAAAAAAAAAAAATCTGAATCAGCCATTAAAACCCTCCATGTGCTTTTAAGTGTACAATGTTTTAGCAAGATCTTCCTCAGTAGCTGCATCTCTGCTTTCATCCATCTTTCCTCATCACTTGCTTCAATCATTCAAATTTATTAATTGTTCCTTTGCTTGTTGCTTCCCTCTGTTGTCCTCCTTTATCTCCCTCTTCAATTCTTTCTTTCTTCCTTTTCTACCTTACTTTCCTACTTTTACTCCTTCTTTATTTTCTTTCCCTCTGTAGTTTCCTTCATATTTTTTCCTTCCTCTCCTCTTAAACTTATTTAGCCATCCATTCCTCCCTCATTCACTCCTTCCTTATTACCTTCCTGTCCACTCAATGCTCCTTGTTCCATTTCTTCCTTCCCTGTACATGTGTAAATGAGGGATCTCAAAGTTCAGTTGTAAACTGATGGATGTTTGATGCTCGCCACTGAGTGTTGGTCAGAACACAAGACTGGAGACTGATGAGTTTTTTTATCTTCTGTATTGATGTGGGTGTGGTTCAACACAAACAAATAAATTAGCTTACTGATTAGTAATTACTAGCAACTCATTCAAATATTAACAAATACCACAGTTGGCTATGGAGATAACATTAATTTCACCAAAGTAGAATAAGTATCAAATAAACATTCAAATAATTTTATCCACCAAAACCTGACTACAATGACCAAAAACCTCAGTTTCAGTACTACTTTCTCTCACCAAACTAACTCTTAACAGGGTAATCTCACTGAGGAAACCAACAGTGACACCTGGTGGCCTTTAGCTGGGGATGGCAGCTGATCACTGATGATTGGCACTTAATTAGTAATGCTAAATTAACTAAAATACCATACTTATCATTACTAAACAAAGTAATTCTACCCTTCTGTCATCCTAAGAACAGTGAATAGCAATTTAAATCAAACATCTACTATGTAAAGGTAAGTGTTAATGCACAAGAGAAAAGACAAGGAAAGACGAATCTACCATGTGGCATGATAATTACTGTATTTACATAACGTCATACTTAGCACAATGATATTCTGTATACATGGCAGATAAAGAATCCAAAGAATAACAAACAGAAAACTACTTACAGTAGGTCAAAAACGCACACGACCTCCTGGATGGTGCATTGGTGTAGATTACTATAGATCAATTTATTCTGAACGGTTTTGCCTTTCTGACAACATGAGATGAACACTGGTTATTCAAATATATCAAGCTTCACAGCATATTATATTAACATCTGTTTTAATATTTGTTGTTTTTATTCTCCATCAGTGCTGCTCAGAGTCAGTCAACTGAGTCAGAGGCCAAACTGAAGGCCCTGCAGTGTCACTTCACCTGGGACATCGACCTCAGCAGGTCCAGACTTTTATATGTCAAGGAGGAGCTGGATGACATCGGTGCCGAAGAGGGAAACAGCTGGCTGGGTCACATTTACAACCTGCAGGGGTACATTCACTACCAGCTGGGCTTCACTGAAGACGCTCGGCGTTTCTTCAGCAAGGCCACAGAGGCCTTCCGCCAGTCAAGAAACACCGTCTCAGATGAAGATGAAGGTCCCTGGTTGGCAGTGAACTACGGGAACCTGGCTTGGCTGCACCACCACCTGGGAGAACAAGCAGAGAGTCAGACTTACCTGTCAAATGTCGACAACCTGCTGAAAGAATACCCATCTCCATCCCAGGACGAGCTCCATCCGGAGATCTACGCTGAAAAAGCCTGGACCCTGATGAAGTGCAACAAAGACAAAAAGCTACTGGCTGCAGATTACTTCCAGAGAGCCATCAGGATGCAGCCGGACATGGTGGAGTGGAACACCAGCCGTGTCATTGCGTTAGTGACAGCTTATAAATTCAGCGACTCACCAGTGGAGGACGACGTCCTGGAGGAAATGAGAATGGCCAAGGAACAGGATCCAGAGAACTTGTACCTTGCTGCTCACTACCTTGAGCAGCGTGCTATGAAAGGAGAAAGAATTAAAGATGAAGCACGTGAGTTAGCCAGAAAGGTTTTGGGAAATCCTGTCAATAGCCACAGTGGTATCAAAGTGTTATTAAGGGTTTACAAAAACTATGTATCTGTTGATGAAGCTGTTGCTCTGGCAGAGGAGGCTCTGAAAAAGCATCCAGATGTACGTTACATGATTAGATGTGCTGCACTCTGCTACAGATGGAGGATTGTTTTGGCCTGGGACAGACGCTTAAAGCAAAGCACGATAGACAGAGGGATCAGTCTCCATAAAGAACTGATTCCTCTTTACACTGATTCACTTCTGAACAAAATAACCCTCGCAAATATATACGCAAAGTCAAATCATAGCCAGTATGAAGCTGAGAAGATTTACCAGGAACTGCTAGAAAAGGATCTGGAACCTTCAGAGAAACAGTTGATTTACAACTACTACGCAAAACATTTAAACTTTGATCGACGAGATTACAACAGGTCGATAGATTATCACATGAAGGCAGCAGAGATACCGCACCAATCCTACTTTCGAGAGTACAGCATCAAATTTCTGAGGAAGATTAAAGAAAAAAACAGGAGTCCAATGTGTGGAGAAATAGAGGAGTTACTGGCCAAGCTGGAAGTCTAAAAAATCCTAAATCTAGAGATCTAGGATTGAGAAACCTGACCTGGTCAGTGTATGGAGTGAAATGTGATTAGTGGACAGTGGTGGAAAAAGTATTTTGATCCCTTTCTTAAGTAAAAGTAATACAACAGTGTAAAAGTACTCAATTACAAGTAGAAAAGTCCTGCATGAAAAATCCTACTACAGTAAAAGTAAATAAGTATTATGAGCTTGATGTAGTACTGCAGTAAAAGTAGTGGTTTGGTCCCTCTGACTGATATATTATTATTATTATTCTTTATTATTACGCCACTTTTTATATATGACATCATTAGATTATTAATAGTAAAGCATCAGTGTTAGAGCAGCATGTTACTGTTGTAGCTGCTGGAGGTGGAGCTAGTTTCAACTACTTTATATACAGTTAGCTAGTTTAGTCCAGTAGTTCCCAACCTAGGGGTCGGGCCCCTCCAAAGGGTCAGCAGATAAATCTGAGGGGCTGTGAGATGATTAATTTGAGAGGAAAGAAGAAAAAACAAAGTTCTGATGCACAAATCTGTTTTCAGTTTTGGGACTTTTTCTCTAATCTTTGATTTTTGCTGAAATATTGGATCATTTGAACATTTATTGAAATGAAAGCATGTGGGAAGTTTAGAGGGAAAAATCACTATTTGGTGGAGTCGAAAGTACAATATTTCCCTCTGAAATGTAGTGGAGTGGAAGAATAAAGTAGCATCACATGGAAATACTCAAGTAAAGTACAAGTACCTCAAAACTGTCCTAATGGACAGTACTTGAGTAAATGTGATTAGTTACTTTCTACCACTGCATCATAAATTTTAATTTTTCTTTTTTTGAGATGAACTGTTGTGAACTTGTGAATTTGTATTATTGACCAACAGCGTTGTGAAGTGTGAAGAGCAGCTGATTCCAGAAATGTTTTTCCCCAATCAGTACATATATATTAACATTATAGTGAAGTTAATGAAAGATAAAGACTGCTGGAAGGAAGAAGAACAATTAGCCTATAAATTCACTCTGAAAAGATGCTCAGCAGTAATAGAGTTTATGTGATTTGTAGGAAACAAGCTGAATCATTTAAAAGCACTGAGATGGTCTTTTAAAATGTCATTACCATAATCATGTTATGTACTTTAATGGTCAGGTTTTAATCAGATGTTCTTGGACTCATATATAACCATGGTGTTTTCTATATAACTGGTGTGTTGATTTGTTTTCTTAGCACTGTTTTTGAAGTTTAAATGAGAAGATAATACACTTTATATGAAATTTGCTTTGCTGTAAGCTTTGTGGTCATGAAAAATAAAACTGTCTGATGAGAAATGTAAAGATTAATATGATGTATAACCTGAATATAATCACAAAGTGGAACTGATTGTATCGGTAGAAATTTGTATCTCACTTGTACACTGTACCAATGCTATAAAATAAACAATATAAAATGTAATATATGTTTGTTTTGGTGGTTAATTTACAAGAAATTCATGTTCTCTACACAGTTTTGCAGCACTGCACACAAAACAGATGTCAAACTACAACATTGGAAATTTGCTGCCAACATTAAATTTAAAGAACGTTGGTTCAAAGATTCAGTATTTTATCTTGTGTTTTCCAAGAAGGTCTGATAAGAAACTTATTTGACTATTTTCTGCATATTTTCCCAAGAACTTTCATGAAAATAATTTTATTTGCTTACAATTAGAAACTTCCTTGAAGAAAAGTTCCATTTAAACCCGAGTCAGGACTTATTCATTATTGAAAACTTTATTCTCTGTTTATTCTCAACGGTATCCTTGTATGTAGACAAATTTCACAATTTTGCATTTTCAGCTATTCAAACTTAGTTACCCAAATCATTAAATGGAATCAATTAAATGAACACTTTTTACTTTCTCCTTTATTAATACCAGTTTACATAGTTCTACCTGAAATAAAATAAATATGAATTTACAACCATAAAAAACATAATACAACAATGAGATCACAAAAGTATGGTATAATACTGAAGTAATTACAAAGATTGACAATACATACTGTCAGGGAGCAAGAAACATTATGATGGTGCACAACAGGTGGAGCGGGCGGTCAGTAATGGAAGCATGGTTCCCCTTTTATGAGTTGAATTGCAAAAATCTATTTTCTAAGTCTCCAGATATAGGAAGACATGAAGAGCTTGTAGAAAGGCCCAGGTGCAGTTTCAGCAGTGTACAGGCTGCTGCAGCCTCCCTCTGCTGACTGCAACTCTGAAATAAAAACATAGTGGTAACATGACGTGTGTGTACTCATCTCCAATAGTTTGTTTACTTTTAACACTGAGAACTGGCTGACTTGGATTTGCTGACGATGGACAGAGCTGTATCAATCCTATAGATTTATAAATGGAATCAATGGACTCTGGGACTTAAGGACCAATCTCTGGGAAATTGAATTTATCAGGAAATTACAGAACTGTTACTGAGTGTTACTGAACTTCCTTCATCTGTCTTATGGCCATCTTTGATCTCTTTCATCAGCAGGTAGCTTCTCTGGTTGCTCTCTGAGCTCCATTGTGGGACATCAGTGTCCATCAACACCACAATCAAATCATCACCTCTTACAAACTGAGACAAAATGGATGTTTAATGTTGATATTCAGTGTCCTTTCATGGACTTAAAGAAGTATAGATCTTGTGATATATTTTTATATATAAGAGCCGAATTGATTAACAGGGAATTAATCTGCAAACATTTTAATTATTGAATAAACAATTGATTTATTGAATGTTTATATTCTGCTTATAAATGTTAATTGGGAGACTTAAAAATAAAGTCACTTTGACAGCTGGTAAACTGAAATAGACATTTTTTGGCACTTTTCAAACATTCTACAGACAAAACAAATAATTGTAGCAGATTAATTGATACTGAAAATAATGTTGTAGCATTGTGGATTTTCATCTGGTCGATCCTACTACTTTCTCACCTCGTATTACCTCATTATTATTACAGGTTTCAGCATGTCTGCCTCTTTCCAAATACTGTAAAAAAAAGTTTTTGTGGTATTAATGTAATCATGTAAGCAAATAAACTTTATTTCTGTATCACCATTCAAAACTAGAGTTTCAAGGTGCTTCACAGGTGCAGAAGGAATTTTTGTTTTCTAGTTTTTTCAGTCTTCAGGTTTTTAAAACTTTTTAAGATCACTGACTCAGTGCCACATTCCCAATCACCCAATTGGAAATGGTCAAGTATGTTGTTTCCTTATATCATTTCTAAAAGTTGCTTTGCAACCACGGTGGAAAATCCCATAACTCTAACCTTACTCTACCTCCTCAACTGCTCCCTGGATGGGTGACGCCTCAGCCTCGGACTCAGGAGGGACAAAAATATACGATTAAAGTAATCACATAAGTGTTGCCTAACTTCTCCTAACTATTTCCTTTCACTATAGTATTAAACTTTTATTTTAGCAGAAGGTTTGAGATGTGTAAATAGTTTGAGAAAGTTGAACCAATGAAGGTTATATGCTTATACATCATGAAGTGTTAATATGAAGGTTAATGTTTGTTATTAGAAGGACTACTTAACTTAAACTCCTTAAACGTTATCAATCAGAAAATATAATGAAATGCTCAGACATTATGAAAAGAATGTATTTACAGCTTTAATGTGAAATATTAGGTCACAGTGACTCTGAAGCGTGATTTTTGCATGTAAAAACTCAGAATTAGACTTCACCAAAATTCCTTTACTTCAGGAGACACAGGCTGCAAACCACCAGCCACATCTAAAGCCCCAAGAACAAAGGAATTGAATATTCATCAATAATTTGGCATGAAACCCTTTAGAACACATCCAAACTCCTCCCGTTTTATCCTAACTTATGAAAACAACCTCAAAGAGATTCCTCTTTGAGCTGGCCTCCAAGAACTCGAGAAAATTCTTAAGACGTCTCTTTTATTTGTTTTTCAACCAAATATATCTATATATATTTAATCTTTTATTGCAAAAAGTTAAATTGTTTTGTTTTATTAGTAACTAGTCTTGTATTTCCATGTATTTTAGTAATTTAATTCTCTGCTACAGATGGAGGATTGTTCAGGCCAGGGACAGTCGCATAAAGCAAAGCATGATAGACAGAGGAATCAGTCTCCATAAAGAAGTGATTTCTCTTTACACTGATTCATTTCTGAATAAAACAAGCCTCGCAAATATATACGCAAAGTCAAATCACAGCCAGGATGAAGCTGAGAAGATTTACCAGGAACTGCTAGAAATGGACCTGGAACCTTCAGAGAAACAGTTGATTTACAACTACTACGCAAAACACTTAAACTTTGATCGACGAGATTACAACATGTCGATAGAATATCACATGAAGGCAGCAGAGATACCGCACCAATCTTACTATCGAGAGAGCAGCATCAAAGCTCTGAGGAAGATTAAAGAAAAAAACATTAGCCCAATGTGTGGACAAATAGAGGAGTTACTGGCCAAACTGGAAGTCTAGAAAATCCTAAATCTAGAAGAAAGTGAAGGTACAATATGTTTTTGGATTCATATATAACCATGGTGTTTTCTATATAACTGGTGTGTTGATTTTGTTTTGATTGTTGTTTGAAGTTAAAATAAGAACATAATGCACTTTGTATGAAATATGCCTTGCTGTAAGCTTTGGGGTCATGAAAAATAAAACTGTCTGATGAGAAATGTAATGATTAATATGATGAATAACCTGAATATAATCACAAAGTGGAACTGATTATGTTGGTAGAAATTTGTATCTCACTTGTACACTGTACTCATACTATTAAATAAACAATCTAAAATCTAATATATATTTGTTTTGGTGGTTAATTTACAAGAAATTCATGTTCTCTACACAGTTTTGCAGCACACCGCACATGTTAGTTAGTCTCTACAACTACGGATGGCTATGGTTAAGATTCATAAAGACAACTATTTATGGTTCAGTTCATACCTTGTTTTTTGTTGTTGTTGGTTTTTTGGGGGTGGGGGGGATTAAATCAACTACAATTTGGAATGTCAACATAAAACTAAAGAATATCATGCAGGTTGATTAACTTTATAAATTAACTTCACATTAATTAACTATTTGAGCAAAAATAAATAATCTGATCTAACATGTTTTGCAGGATCTAGGGTTCATAATTCTGTATTTTATGCAGTATTAATGTGTGTGGATGTTGTATGACTTCTGCCATTCTGCCACTAGGTTGTGCCTTTGAGTAAGGTGAGAGTTTTGAAGCAGAAGTAGTAGAAGAAGAGGAACTTCCTCCAGTTGCAGTAGTTAGCACAAAGCTAGTGGGTTTTAACAGCAGCAAAAATATGCTGATGGACTATAAACTACACATTCTGCTTTGTTGTGGTTGTAAAGATAAAAAAAACTGCAAGTTATACTACAGCCCAGCATTGGCCTGTGTCTCTGTCTGCAACACATGACTACTTTGGTATATTTACTTGCCAAATTGAAAATCTACCCGCATTTGGTGCTTTCACAACAAAACATAGTACTCTATCTGATGATTACTTTTTTCTGCTGTGGATTGTGCGACTAATACATCCATTAATTTAGAACACTGAAATTGTTCAAACATCAAGCATCATCAAGGAAAAATACCATCTTGTTTGACTGATCTTGAAGGATTGCATTTGTCACACAGTTGATTAAAGAGAAAGAGACCATTCTGCTGTGGTTGAGTTACATTGACTTTGAGCTAGTGAGGGACTGCGAACAGAACAGTGAAACTCTGTCATGAAAACCTGTCAATACATATGCTGTCTTGTCTGAATCAGAAACGGTGTTGTAATATTAAGCTTGAGACAAAATCAGCGCAGGTATGGGAAAATGCTTTCAACAAGCTCCGAGCTCAATTCTGTCTTGCATTGTTTTCTAGGTCCTGCTAGACACTGTCTTTAAAGCCTGGGTTGCACACATTTCACTAGAAGCCACCCTTTCATGTCTCAAAACGTTAACTGTTAATGCTCAATATCTACAATAATGCAAATAGGCCATTCAGCTAAAAACTGCCAGAGCAAGCTGTCCTTTAAATATGATCAACAAAATCAACCATTTGTAAAACTGACTGGTATCCTGTGTTGGGATGCTTAATTTGGAGTGATGTAGTAGTCTCTACATTTGGAACCAGTTAAAACTCTGGTGCAATATTTTGCACAAGCTTTAGGCAAGAGAGTGATTTTCAGTTTTTGACTTGCAATATAATGTTTGAATTATGCAGAATATACAGTTTAAAATAAAAAACAAACAACAAATATACACATTATATATAAAATAACGTGATTAAATCCCTATCATGTGTTGCACATGTTAATATGTATGGTAACAAAAAACACTGTCTTGGCAGCATCATCAAAAACAAATGAAGTTGTCAGCCCTCACAAATAAATGTATATCACTTTTTTAATGATGTACAGCAGCAAAAAAGAGTTTCAGCCCTAGGCTTTCCTCAGTATTAGGATGGAACATAGGATACAACAAACATTTTTATCACCATTTGATTTGATTTGTAACCCCAACATGTTGTGCATCAAGACCTAAATACAATAGCTCTCTTTAGCCTCAAGCACCCTATAAGTGGCAGGTTCTGAAGAATGATGGCAGTGTACACACAATATATAAGAAATATGCCTCTGAAGAAGAGTGTCAGATGGATATATTGGATAATTGCTTGTAATTACTGTCAAATACTATTCATATACAGTAAATCTCATACATTAATTGGAAAAGTCTGTAGATCTATTGGATAGTTGCTTGTAATTACTTTCAGATAATGTTTATATAAGGTAATGATTATTAAAATTATGTTTTTGTAAGCCATTTTCACATGATCCTATTTTTTGTACAGTATCAAACCAATATTTTTTTTACCAGGAATTTACTGTAAATAGA
Source organism: Thunnus thynnus (assembly GCF_963924715.1). Lineage (NCBI taxonomy): Eukaryota > Metazoa > Chordata > Actinopteri > Scombriformes > Scombridae > Thunnus > Thunnus thynnus. The sequence continues at coordinate 6,916,687 of NC_089524.1, read as the reverse complement.
TGAGATAATCACATACAATTAAAGCCTAAAGCTCTCAAGATACCATTAATGGGTGTTAAAGGAGGATAACTTGAATATAATTTTACATAATTTTTTTGTGTTTTACATCCAGAAATTTGTGCTTTGATGGGGCAGTCTTAAGGATAAATTGGATAATTCTATGAATTTACAAAATAATACTGTGTAAAACAAGCCATTATTTAAATTAGGTAATTTTAATGTATTTCTGCAATGTTTTTCATTTTTTTGTGCACATTTATACATTTATTTAGCATTCTAGCAATATTTTATATTTTTTTGTTTTTATTTTACAACAGTTGGACTGTAAAAATGCAGATAATGTCTACAGTAAATATCTGTATTTAAAAAAAAATTCTTTGTAGAATAACTAAAGGTTTTTACCATTATTTGACGGTAAGTGTTTTTTTTACTTTTTTTTTTTTTTTTTACTTTTTTTACATGAAATTTAAAGTTAAAAAACAGAAAGTTGCCTTGATTTTACATTCGGTAATAGGATGTGTATTATTTGTATTTTTACATAGAATTCAATGTAATGTAATATTCAAGACCATTTAGTGATTGAAAAATCCTGTTAAAAAACTATAATATTCCATTATATTAATTTACAGGTTACAGCCTTTATTTTATGGTGAATATTTTTAATAAAAATAATTTACTGTGTTTTTATGGCATTTACACCTAATGTAGAAAAAACAAAAAAACTGTAAAATAATACAGTAAATTTCTGTGAAATAACTTTTTTCTTTTACAGTGTAGAAGTAAACAGTCCTGATATCGGGTCTAGTGAGCACTTAGATAAGTGATACACTGAGGCAGCTTTGGCAGAAGACCTTTGCAAAAAAAAAAGATAAAATGTAGTTCTCTTCTTGTTGCTAGTGAGGACCAGTCTACTTTTCCATATAGTAAACAGTGATGTGTGCAATATTTATCTCCTCTAATTAAACACAAAGCACAATGATAAACTGCATCAAGCTGCTTTAAGGTCATATTTTCTTGGATGTCTAACACTATGTATTCTTTATTTTCAAACCATATCCATACATGGATATGTGATGTCTACATGACAACAGAAGTGAAAATGCCTTTATCAGTCGTTCATTTCATGTGGACAATGATTCAAAACCTCAGGATATTAAATAAACGAACATAACCTTGACCATTCACTGCATAGTGTACTCCATTGACTATCATGATGATCAATTTAGATGCTTTTATCGCATCAATAATAATAAACCTAATGAAAACATAACAATGCATATTATTTCATCATGGAGACACACATTAGTTTAAGTGTTTTGTTAGTATCAGATTCTGCTATTTAGTCTAACTTCTGGCTACAGGACAATGTAGTTAGTGAGATCTGAGTAGATATCTCTTAGGAATGTGCAGAGAGGCCAGTATTCGTATTTGTATCTGTATTTGTTGAAGCAGCAATATTATTTGTATTTGTATTCAAATAAAAGAAAAAAATCTTGTTTTTGTTTCTACTACATTTCTAATTTTAGGATATTAAAGTGTTAAAATGTGTGTTCTTCAATAAACCTTTTTGCAAAGGTGTGTCTCCCCCTGTTAGTCACAGCTCAGCTCTGCCAGAGAGAGAGATCTGCTGCATGTTTTTTATTCTTCCCGAAAACAGATAATTTAAAAATATTTGTACAAAATAAATATTTGTAAAAACCCACTATTTGTGTTTTGCCGAATAATGTATTTGTATTCGGGCACACCCCTAGTTTTCATTTTCATTCAAACAGCTCACCAGAGTCCTGATCTGGCACAACTGTTACTGGTGTTAGTTTGCTCTTCATTGTGCCAAACAATGTTATACTGTTTTAATCTCTGTTAAACATGTAGATATTACCACTTAATGTGATCAGACTGCCAGTAATGTTGGTGAATAACTGATGAGGTTGTTCCTATTGGAAACTTTATTTCTAAAGCTCCTTTCAAAACCAGAGTTACAAAGTGCTTCACAATATACAATACCATAAATATAGGTGCAGTTTCAGCAGACATATTTGAACATAGAGAAATGAGATAGAGAGAGCGAACACAGAGAAATAAAACAAAAATTAAAAGAACAACATACACAGAAAATACAATAAAAACAGGGATTTCAAGGACAAACATAGAGAAAATTAAAAGAACAACATACAACGCTTACGGCAGATTAGTGCAGATGAAAATACATTTCTAGCCAAAAGAAACACATGACAGTAATGTTACATAATTTGCTAACACACAATATATGTACCTTGAGTTTAGAGTGTATGGAGAAATTAAAACACACCTGGAAGAAAACATGAAATCAGCCCTATATAGAACATGGGGTAACGATGCACTTGTGCCCTCTTGTGGCTAAAATGAGTATTACAACAACAAACACTTAAAAAAATCCTGACAAAAAATACATTTTTGCACCTGCTATCTTCACAGATGAAAAAAACCTGGCAAAAGATTTTTTTTTCACCTGGCAAAACTTTTTTTTTTTTTTAAATGGAACTGGAGATTATCCTGTGAAAACCTTTTTTTTTCACCTGTTCTTAAGTCATAAACACAGGAGAGAAAAAGAATTTAGATCAGATCTCCAGAAGTATTTTTTTCTCACTTGCCTTTCAGGGCTTCCATAAATAATAGTAATAAAGTAAACAAAAAGCAGAGCTATTTCAAATCAACTTAAATCGTTCTAATAATTAAAAGAGTTTAAGGGCTTTATTGTAATTCACAAGTTTTAGTGACTTACTCAAGAGTTTTAACTCATTCTTCCAATGGTTTAAATCAGGTTTAGCTTTGAAATATCTACATTTATGTATAAAAAACTCTCCCAATAATAATAGAATATTGACGACAAAGTCAAGGTTTCTGTTTTCAACAAATACACCAAACTTGAATGTCTTCACTCTCAGTGGTGACAACTCTATCTCCTTAGACTGTAGCCAGCCCTGCACATCACTCCAGAAAGACTGCACTGATTCATAATGAAAAAACAAATGTTCCAAATTTTCAGTTTCCCTTTCACAAAATACACAGTTATTCATATCTAAGTTAAACTTCATTCTTAGGAAATCATTCGTTGAGTAAATCTCATTTAACATTTTTAAATTAACCACCTGTACCTTAGGAGGGAGTGGAAATGAGATGTATCTATTTCTTATTTTCTTAACCTCTTCAGCTCCAAATTCCTTGAAAACATATTTCCTGGGTTGGGATAACCATTTTCAACATAATTGCTTCACATTGATTCGGTGCTTCAGAAAGCTTTGTTTCCTCCACCACTGCAGACTGGAAACTTTTATCTAGACAGGCAGAAACACTGTTTTTCAGCCTGGTATCAAGTTTCTCTTTAAGTACTTCTCTATAACAATAAATCATTATGACTTAATAAGAAACCATAAAGGTGCAGACAAACAAAAAGCTATTATTTATTAAGAGTTTACAGTCAAAAACTTATCTTATCTTATAGTACATTTGATTGACAATGATCTGCAATAATGGACTCATCACAATATGAAGAGAACCCCCAAAGTCAAGGAGTGCTCTCCCTTTATACTCTTACAGTGGCTATAGACAAACACACACAACACAGTGCAAGGTAACTCTTTATTTAGTTTCCAACATCCACAGTATAGATAAGTTCATTTCCACCTCTCCTCTTAGAAAACAAGTTACACAACATAACGACTTACTTACTAGGAAATTAACACACACACACCTATTGTTGCATAAAGGCACAAGCTAAGCAGAAGATCACCTGTTGCTTAAAATCACAATTTCATCCACAGTTCTTTATTTTTCTTTTCCGGGTATTGAATCTTTAGTTTTCACAAATATTTGTGCCTTGTTTCAAGAAAAGTAAAAATGAAATAAAAATGTACAATAGAGATTGTGTTTGAGGTAATTTGTGCAAAAATGTAGTCCATATGAATCCAAATACAGCAAAATTCCACTCAAAATACTTTAAAGTTCAAAATTTGTTGGTTGCCCAGTCATTTTGTGGGATGGGATGCTGCACTTATGATTAAAATAATTGTTTAGCAAGCTGAAACATTCAAAATGTTAAAGGAATCTCACTGTGTAAATGAATGAGAAGATGATAGCAGAAGTAGCTGTGTAATGTGTGAATAAGCCAACTACATCTACTTTGTTAGTTACGCTTTAGACGATAAGAGTAATGAGTCCCAACAGCAAAAGGATCACATTCAGTTTGACAGACTAGCCTGAGTTACAGAGGCTACTTCCACAACATTTTGGTGGACGAGGGAATCTAACAGGAAGAGGAACAGGCAGGAGCTCCATATGAGAAGCAATTTCACAGAGTTTTGCAGAGGTACATCCAATGGCATGAAATTGGCCCTCGTTATCTTCCACTGTGGATTACAAAATCATCGTTAGACCACAGTTTTCAAAAGTTTTTTTAAATTATTTAAAGCATCAGGAAATGGCCACTTTGAAGGCAGCATTAATGTGTTTTGAGGCACAAAGTGATTATGAGGACTCACCAGTTCCACGAACGCAGCGGTCCTCCGTTCCTGCACACTGAACTTTCTTCTTGCACACAGCAGAAGATCGATCATCACAGGTGAAACACTGCAGGTTGTTTTTCCTCTGAACGCCAGGGTCTGAAACAGAACAGGAGACATTGCAGAAACCAGCCTGGTTGCCAGAATAAAACATTGGCATTGTATGTTTCTGCAAACCACAGATATGTTGAATATCTACGTTTCAGCATGTGTAATACGCATCATATCAACATTTCTAAAGTGACGTAGTGCACATGAGATATACAGTACTGTGCAAAAGTTTTAGGCACCCTAGATGTTTAGATTCTTATCCATTATGTAATACCATAAGGGAGGTGTCTGATTGGTCCTAAATATATTCATGACATGACAATGACCCCAAGCATACAGCTAGAGTCATAAAGAACTATTTTCAGCAACAAGAAGAATGATGAGTCCTGCAACAGATGGTATGGTTTGGCCCCCACAGAGCCCTGATCTCAACATCATGGAATCAATCTGGGATTACATGAAGAAGCACCTGAGATGGCCTAAGTAATAAATCCACAGAAGAACATTCTTTCTCCAGGATGGTTACAACAACCCACCTGCAAGTTACCTTGAAAAACTGTGTTAAAGTGTACTGAGGAGAACTGCTCACAGCAAATATTGATTTCATTTAGCTTTCTGCTGTTTACTCAACTTTGTAAGAAGTTAATTGATAAATGAAAACAATTTATAGTAATATTTTTGTAAGCATTCTCACTTTACTTTTAGTGCCTAAAACTTTTGCAAAGTACTGTATATGAGCTGACTTTGTTATTAGGAGGACGATGGGTCGGTGGATGGCTAGAAAGTTAGTTAGATGGAAGAAAGTTGGAAATGTTGAAGGGCACGGTTCTAGACCACCCATCCTGTTTCAATTGGGTTAGGGTTAGGGGTTAGGTAACCCTAACCCTAGGGCTAACCCTAGGGCTAACCCTAACCCTAACCCAAACCATGATCTTTTCCTAACCCTAACCAAGTGTTTTTTGTGCCTAAACCTAACCAGACCTTAACCACAGCGTTGTCACATCATAAAACATCATTATTCAACTGATAATGGCCAACACTGAAACGTAGACATTCAACTTATCTGTGTTTTTTTGCAGAAAATGCCAACGTCGATTGGGTTGCAGAAATTGTACGAGACACAGAGTGACTTATTGTTCTTCACTGTGACCAACATTAGAATGATATTACATGTGAATGTGATTTTGTGTCATTAAAAAGGGAAACCTTTCTCTTTACTTACAAGCAATGACTTGACTGTTGCAGCGATCTGTGTTGCACACATGAACAGATGCAGCCATACTTGCAAAACCAACATTGAATGAAAATGTGTGATTTCCTACACTGAAAAGGGAGGATGGCAAACACAACCTCACGGCGTCCTGAGTGAAAGTCCCATTCTCATATACTGTAAAGTGAAGCAAAGACCAAACACTGTAATACAGAAATCCCATTTAAAACTGAATAAGTGAATGACATTAAGGAAAAATCTGATTTATTTTTATACTTTTTACAGATACCTCGTCCAGCAACAGTTGCACACAGCTGAGTAGAGTCACATGGAAATAAGAATTTTCTCCCTGAGTCATCCCCTTCACCAAGCCAACACTCAACAGCTTCAGCTGCAATTTATGAAATAAAAGATTGTGAGTTTAACAATCAGCATGAATCCTGTGTGTCATATTAACACAGATACAGTATGCAAAGTTAATCTGATGAGAGACAACCCTAAATTACAACACACAATGACAGAATGATATTTAAAAAATAGAACGGCACTATGTAAAATTATGTTACATGGGACATTTCTATGGCCAATAAAGAAAAACTTAGTTGACATGAGTGAAAAACACATTAAATATGTTGACAGTGAACTTTTTGTAACTTGATAGCTCCACAAAAGATGTTTCTTCATTATGTTGATGACAAATGAAATCTATGCAGCATGAAGTTTCTTTCTAAACATATTTGCTGTTAGTCTTTTTAGTGTTTTTATATTATTTTGTATATTTCTGTGGTTACTAGATGGTATAAAACAAAACATAAATGCTGATGATGATAATAACAAAGGTCAGCACCTGGCAGACAAACAACAGGTAAAAAAATTAGTAGAGTTATGAACTACCTGACATGACAGGTACCTGCAGAAATGCTGTTTTAAGAGTGAGTGAGGTTACCTGTGCTGGAGAGTGTCCAGATGAGATTGAGAGACAGGATCAGCTTCATCATCATGAGTAAATCTGCAGATCACAGGAAATATTTTATATAGTGAACCTGTGTTTAAAAAGAGGAAGTTACAATACACAATACAACAGCTGCAATACACAGTTCAACAAGCCATCAACTCCTTTTTCACCTGCAGTAATGTCAGGATGAATATACATATAAATTATTATCATTTATAATATAATTGTTAATTATACCACTATCATTGTGTAAAAATATATATATTTTGAAAAATTGGAAAATGAGGATTGGTGAAATAAATGACACTGTAAAAACAAACAAACAAACAACAAAACAGCAGGTTAGATTTTGTATTCAGAGCTATTCAACAGTAAAATGTGTCCAAATTAATTTACTCATTTTAATATAGACCGACATACTTCAGGCTACTGTAAGTTTGTACAGTACATTGTATAATGCTGGAAAAAAATATGACAAAATCTTTGAAGAAATTCCAGTTCCATAAAAAGTTAAATATTGGATCATAAAATGTGGTAGACATTCATAAGTGAAAGTCTGATAACACCTACACCTCAGTACAGAAATTAGACGACATGATACAGATCAGAAGTTAACCTGAATAGAATCAAATGCAACCAAAATATCATTAAATAGCTATCATAAATTATAATGAAAACATCACGGCCTTCAAGGCATCAGATTCAACATCAGCCTTGAGCATCATTATCAATAGATTTTCAGAATTATTTCAATAAAACTCACCCAGTCAAAATTCAACACACCCAGTTCGTCAATAGAAAAAGGAAAAGGTCTCCCAGATAACTGTTACTCTTCTTCTCTGGTCAGAACGCTTCTAAAACCGTTTCACTTATACCTCCACCAATGATGTCTCCACCTCTTCACTGTTTGTTTCAAAGCCCAAAAGGCATTGCTTCACTTTTCTAGTGGAAATTCAGCTGTGATGCAAGGCTTAATCAGTTTACATCCAACTATGGTGCATACAAACCATTGCTTAATGAAAGTAAGACGTTTTCTCAGCATGGCTATGGAAAGTTGCATTTTCTCACAGTTTGAATGAGCTGACACAGAAACTGTGGTTATACTGTGAACATTGTGTGAAAGGTAAAGAGAGCAAGGCTATTTAATAAGTGGTTTAATTAATGATGTTTATATGAGCGATTGTTATATTGATTTTATGAGCAGGGAAGTGGCAGCAGGAAGTCATGTGAAATCAACCCGCTTCAATTGCAAGAACAGGTATGAGAGATATTATGACACCAATCCAAGGGCATAAGGTCACAAGGGAAGATGTCTGCAAAGCACTCGTTGCTTTGCACAGTAATAATGGAAAGAAATCGATATAGATGAGCATATTAACATTTTAAGCAGCTCAGATCTTTTGACCTTGACAGTGTTGCCATAGAAGCGGATGTATGTTAACACACCAGAGTGATCTTACACACTGCTCCAAAGATCAGACACTGCATCAGTATGAAGTGACTGTCATGGTTCTGTCCCAGTCTGGATCTCTGTCCCTGCACCAGTCCACTAGAGGCCCTCAGAGTTTTTTCCTGTTTGTGAACTGGACTGAGTGGCAATAGGCCCTTGACGCTGAGATTGAAGTTTTCTTTGGTGAAAGTAAAGTAAACATAGTTTCATCATTTATTTAACCATGCCCGGTGTTGTCCTTATTTGAGTTCAAACTGTGCTGTGCTTCACCAAGAGCCTTTGTCGGGAAATGAGAGGCTTTGTTTACTTTGACTGCTAACAGGATGATTTGGAGATTCCCTTTTCCTCTGTATGTATTAAGTGTGTGGACAATGCAGGATTTCCCCATGGGAATCTCCTTGCTTCATGCCAGTTGGTTGAAAATATGCAACTTTAGAATGTTATCCAATCAAAATTCAACACTCTAAGTTTGTCACAGAAAAAGGAAAATGTGTCCCAGATAACTGTTATTCTTCTTCTCTGGTCAGAATGATACTAACACTTCTAAAACTGTTCCGCTTATACCTCCACCAATGATGTCTCAACCATCTCACAGTTTTTTTTCAAAGCCTAAAGTCATTGTTTCACTTTTCTACAAGATCCTGACAGTACAATTATAACAACAGTCTCCAAAATGTGTTACTAAAACCAAAGTGACAAGTTTAATTGACACATTGTGTACGGTTGTGGGTTATACTTTAAATTTATTTAGATTATATGTGTGTGGAGCAGTGGTGCAAAGTAAATTAATTACAGCACATTTTCTCTCTGTTGTTCAGATGCACCTCTGCCATGTGAATTCTGGTTTGCAAAACATTTAACACAACTGCAGACACTGAGTACAGATTTCACCTGAGCGCTCACAATAGTTCTACTAGCTTACTAATCATGAGTTAGTATGAAGGATAGAGTGGAAATGCAGCTGTGATGCAAGAATCAATCAGGTTATCTGACTATGATGCATACACACCATTACTTAATGAAAGTGAGACATAGAACAAAGAACAGAGAGTTATCCAAACAAATGTTGTTTCTTTGTCTTTGAAAGATAAGGTGTATGTTATTCTTTCTCTCTACTGAGACTGACTTGCTGTTGACTTGGTGTTAAGGTTTGTCTCCTTATTGTACAATAATGATTTTTAATCTTCAACCCAGCAGTGTTTTGTGCATTATTTCATATGTGTGTTCAATGTTTTCAGACACTAGTCGTTGAATGTGACTGAGGAGACTGACACACCTAGTTAGACGCCATAGACGCAGCAATTTATACACCAGAGGTCCGTGCTAGGGAAGCAGGATCTGGGGTTAGCGAGGTAACTTCAGGATTAACTCTGGGTTTTCAGTCCTACGACGGTGGTTCACTTCTTACTGGGGTACATCACCATGGTAAATTATGCTGAACAGAGGATCAGATCACAACCCGTCAACTACCTGACCACTGACCAATCAGATCACTGTTAAAAAAAAAAAATCATCATTCCTACAGGATCCCGACATGGACAAAAGCCCTGAGTTACAATAAAGTGACAGGGAAAAAAGAGCAAAATGTAGAGCATTTTATTGTTCCAGGCTTTGTATTTCCACTCTGGTTTTAAAACAGAGCTTCTAACAAACAAAGAGATCATTTACGACACTACATAATACTTACTAGGGGTGTGCCCGAATACAAATACATTATTCAGCAAAGAACAAATAGTGGGTTTTATATGAATATTTGTTTCATACAAATATTTTAAAAATTATTTGTTTTTGGGAAGAAAAAAAAAACATGTCAAATACCAGCTCACAGGTCAGTTACATCGTTATCTCAGTCTCTCTCCTCTGCTCCACTGTTACATCTATCAGGGGTTAGTCCCGAGGGACTCTCCATAACCTTGTTCCCCTTCTCCTTTCCACAAAGTTAGGTTGTAAAAAAATAGGCAATAAATGAGAAGTGCAAAACAATAATCACCCTTGAAGTTCTACTACATGTTACATGGTGTGCTGTCTCTGTGTTAATGAGTCGTAAAGTTTTAGCTCAGTAGTCAGTGCAGTCGTCTATGATCTGGGAGACTCTAGTTCAAGACCTGGTGTGGGGACCTCCTTCGTAAGGTAATTTATTCATGAACACTTATTGTAACACTTTAATTTTCTAAAATTAAAAACGTAATAAATACAAAAACAGGATTTTTAAGCCTCTTTCCACTTTTATTCAAATACAAATACAAATACAAATAATTTTGCTGCCTCAACAAATACATATACAATACTTACTATCCCTAATACTTACTACATAATGATGATTTTAGCTGCATTTTAATAATATAAAGTTTATTTTATCCCCGGAGTGACAGCTGACAGTGTGGATGATTTTACACTCTGATTCCATCACTGCAGCTCAGAATAACATGAGACAACTGTGTGATGATAACTGGAAATAAAAACTAAATATTTTATTAGAAAAAATAATCCACACTGTTAATTGGCTCCCATGATTATAAATTTGGCAACATTTGTGTCAGATAGACCTCATCAGTCATTAACTACTTTTCCACTCTTTGCTTCGGGGGCAGCAACAGTCTGACATTACTCTTAAAGTTTCCTTTTTATGTGACATATTCAGATGGTTTCTTCATCATCCAACTAACTAGCAAAAACACTCTCTCTATACTTAAGTCATACATACAGGCTTATTTACATTTCACTTCATTGAATATGACTTTTTACTGTCCCTAACACAGAAGTTGGTATCACTGTTTCATCTCACACTGTATGAGGCATTTCATTCATGAACGCGCTCATAGCTGGAAAACCCCGGGTTGACTGAGCTAGATGACAACCAGCTTCATAGGTCTGATTATCTGGACGGCCAATGTGCGGCTCAGTGAAGCCAGATAATGAAAAGATATCCTGGATATGTTTAACTTGCTTCGTAGTTCAGGCCTCAGGTAGTTCATTCCACACGTCTTCTGTATTTACATTCAGGCCATTTAGCAGACGTTCTTATCCAGAGACTGACAGGTGTTTGTTCAATGGTTGGACTCTCTGTAACTCATCCTCAACACATTATGAAAAAGGAGTTTGTTTGGCATGTGTTTCTGTAGATTTGAGTGATTTGCAGCCTCTGTGTGCCATGTTTGAGGAGCTGCATCATCATGACATTGTAGATTGTAGAGTTTGCAGGTTATGGTGTGACTGTGTGTTTCAGTTGTATTCAGGTGTGTTCCTGTACGGGTTTATGGATGCCAGTCGATTTTGATGAGAAATGTCGATGGCCAAAAAGGAAAATCTCCTATCTGAAAAATGCACTTTTTTGAGGAAACTTGTTTAAAATATACTTGTCGTTTTCTTGCAGAATGCTATTTGTTAAGGATACCCAATACATAACACACTGTTTTTGGGCTATATTACTATATTATGTGGTGTTCTCCGTTTGGTTATTTATATGGTTTGTATGGTTACACTGCACTGTTACTTTTATTCTCTTGTTTTATCTGTCTTATTCCCTTTTTAGCTTCTTTTTATTTCCAAATTTAACATTTTTTACTTGTGTTGCTTTTATATTCTGTTTTAATGCCTTTTATGTTCTATGTAAAGCACTTTGAATTGCCTTGTTGTTGAAATGTGCTGTACAAATAAACTTGCCTTGCCTATAGTATTGTTAACACATAATATAGTAATATAGTCCAAAAACAGTGTATTATATATTGGGTATTCTTAACAAATAGCATTCTGCAAGAAAACAACAAATTTTTTTTAGTTTTCTCAGAAAAGTGCATTTTTCAGATAGGAGGTTTCTCTTGCTTTTCCCTCCACACCTGCCCTGCATTATCCTGGTTAGCCCTGCCCTGCTCCCTGTGTCTTCCCCAGCCAATCAGTTCCTTTCTTGTTCTCCTGTTCCACATGCACCTCATCCCCTCGTCAGTTTATTTTGTATTTAAGTTCTGCTTTTCAGTTGCTATGGAAACAGCTTTGGGTCAAGTTTACTGGCCGCTAACTGCTGACAGTGCTGGCAACAAGATGTGCTTTGTTTGTGTGTGTTTGCCTGAACATTCACAGTGATTTAAGATGTCTGAGTAACCCGATCAACAGACTGAAATGCTGTTTCATTTTTACTTAATTATTCAAATGTTGACATACACACTGTTTGTTTTTTTGTTTGTTTATTTGCACAATATTGAAATAGAAGATGCAATATAAAATGTCAGATAAAAAATCATGACAAGTTAAAACAAAAGGGAATATTCATAGAATCTCAAGACATGTGCAGGCAGAGCCAATAAAGCTTCCTTAGAAGAGAATCAAATCTCATCAGGAGTAAAATATATAAATATAAACAACATTCATGTATTTATCTGTTAAAAGCAGCATTTCCAATGCCATTATTGTATCCATTATTGTTCAAAATAGAAAAATACTAAAAGTTAACAATGAGGAAAAACATGTGGGCATAAGTTTACAAAATTACTGGAATTGAATTCCAGTTTGTAGGATTCCTATTAGAAATTGTATATTGGGAGAATCTTATTGTGAAGTTTTGTGTTAAAAATAGGAAGCCAAGGAAGTCAATCATGGTAACCATCACTGACTTTTCATGTTTTAAATCACCTGTGAGCTCAAGATCACCAACCTAAATATCTGTAAATTTAGCTAGAAACAAATTAGAGAGATAGACCTTGTGAAAAAGTTTAATGTGGGTTTCCTTTATTTTGTTAGAGAATATCTGTGTAAATTGAGTTGCAAGTCAGTGACAGTGTTCTTACAGCTGGTGTCAGCAACTGGTAACAAGGTACAAACGGTATTACGGTGGTATTTCTCATTAAAGATACTGGTGATGAATTATTCTGTTTTCATTGATGGTACTTGTAAAAACATAAAGTTTATGATAAATCTATGACTATAATGGCTATACACATAATAGTCAAATAATGAGAGTGAAAAGAACAAAAAAAAAAACAAAAAAAAAACAATATTTTGAAAGTAATTTGAATGTGATTTTTGTGTTGTTTCCTTATGTCAAGTTAACTAATAACTAGGGTAATTTTAAGGTATTTCTGTAATATTTTTCTTTTTTTTTGTGTACATCTATACATTTATTTAACATTCTAGCAATGTAATATATATTTTTTTGTTTTTATTTTACAACAGTTGGACTGTAAAAATGCAGATAATGTCTACAGTAAATAAAATTCTTTGTAGAATAACTAAATGTTTTAGTTTTAGTTTTTCGCCGTTATTTGATGGTAAGTGTTTAGTAACTTTTGCTGCCAGACTTTCTTTTTACTTTTTTTTTTTTTAACTTTTTTTTTAAATTGAAAGATTTGCTGTAAAAAAAAACAAAACAGAAAGTTTCCTTAATTTTACATTCAGAAATAGGATGTGTATTATTTGTATTTTTTCATAGAATTCAATATAATTTAACATTTAAGACCATTAAGTAATTGTACAAGTAATTGTAAAAAAAAAAAATAAGTAAGAAAAAAAGTATAAAACTATAAATATATAAAATAAAAAGTAATTGTAAAAAAATAAGTAATTGTAAAAATAATCCTGTTAAAAAAACTATAATATTCCATTATATTAATTTACAGATAACAGCCTTTATTTTATGATGAATATTTTAATAAAAATAATGTACTGTGTTTTTATGGCATTTACACTTAATGTAGAAAAAACAAAACAAAAAAAACTGTAAAATAATACAGTAAATTTCTGTGAAATAACTTTAGCCACAATTTATTGACCCACTGACATCACAGCAAAATTCACAACGCAATATCAGGCCGCTATTATTAAAGATGACATTCTCTGCTGCTAACTGTGCTGCAATCTACAAATTTACAAATTCTACAAATGATTGCTATACAACTACATTTACTTTAGGTTTCTTCTGTTTACTCAACTTTGTATCAAGTTAATTTATAAATAATAATTTATAGCATTACTTTTAGTGCCTAAAACTTTTGCACAGTACTGAATATTTATATATATAACCTTTTTATTTAATCAAGTAATCTTACCGAAATCAAAAAAGATCTTAAAGATCTTAGATCGCTAAAGGCTTTTATGTTGTGAACAGCGGCCTACGCAGGAAGTGTCGTCCTTCTTTGTAACTTGACTACCTGACGGAAATCCTGCATCCCTGACGGAAATCAACTGGATCCTGTGGGATCTCACCGCTGATGTGTTGGCAGTTTGACTGTTGAAGATGCTTCCCAGGGCGCTCACCGTGTTGCTGGCTTTATTCAGCCTCACCGAGAGCAAACAGAAGGATTTTTATACTTTTAAAGTTGTGAACAGCAGAGGGAAGTTAGTGTCTCTAGAGAAATACCGGGGATCGGTAAGTTTTTTGTGTGTTGAACAGCTGAATAATGCAGTTTATACCGGTGCTGTTACAGACTCTGCATGTCAGCCGGCTGCATGAATGATTGCTGCATGCAAAATGTTTGTGTTTACATCTGCCCGTAAACATTTTGTCTGTAGATGTGACTAACACAGCACTACTGACGCGGATCAGTTAACTGCAGGCTGCTCTGGATGTCCCATCATGTAGCCTACGTGGCAACAGGCCTGCAGGAGCTTCTGCAGGAGAGTTTTCATTTTCATTCAAACGGCTCACCAGAGTCCTGATCTGGTCCTGATCTCTATTACCACTTAATGTGATCAGACTGCCAGTGATGTTGGTGCATAACTGATGAGGTTGTTCCCATTGGACATGCAAGTAAGTAAACTTTATTTCTAAAACAAATATAGGTGCAGTTTCAGACATATTCCAACATAGAGAAATGAGATAGAGAGAGCGAACACAGAGAAATAAAAGAAAAATTAAAAGAATATACACAGAAGATACAATAAAAACAGGGATTTCAAGGACAAATATAGAGAGATAATGCAAAATATAAAAAGAATATAAAACCATTGGAGTATACATTATAGAAATGTTATGCAATATAGTCATAAGTCTGCTATGAAGGTGAAACCTTGGTTAAAACGCTCATGAAGCAGCTTTTCAGTACAGTGAGTTCTGCAATTTTTCGTTTCATAAGTTTTAATGTTTCCAATGTCAAATTACATGTCATATGTTCTGGCTCCACTGGTCCTTTAAATGGCTGGATCTTGTAGTTGATTTTAAATGTATTCTTGCTCATAGTATCCTAAACTTAATTTAGACTGATTCCTTTTTAGTGTACAAACTTTCTTTTTGTTGTATATTCTATACATCATCATGTATAAGAACAGGTAACTCTTCATAATAAATAAGTTATGGTGATAATTACACCAATAATTCATAGTTATTTGTCAATAACCCGCATGTTCTCATCCAAAATCACAATTATATCAACATATTTCATTATAAATATTAGAAAGCAAGACATTTCTATCTGAAAATGAGTTAATGTTTGGGGTTCACCTTAAAACGTGTTAGTCATGATGCGGCTAACTGTCAATAAGCTGCACGTTTGCAGGTTTGAGATTCATTTGTTGTTCTGACAACAGTTCCAGATGAAGTTTTAGCCAGCTTTGAAAAAACAAAAAAAAATCCAGACTCATGTCAAATCATCAACATTGTAATCTGGATAAACCGGTTATCTACGTGTATCCAGTTGATTACTTGGCACAACTGTGGATTTTATTTATTTTATCTGAACACACAGTCACCTGCATGGTTTTGTGTACAGGTGTGTTTCTACAGTATTTAAGGGAAGATGCCTCCCTGGTGAACACTCTCTTTCAGTATGTACAGTATCATCATACATAAACCAGCACAGTTTTGGGGCAATGTGAGTATCAAATAAAGCACTTAAAGTTATAATTCAAATAATGAATACTATCTCATTAAAAGCAGTTGTTTTTACTGACTTGTCTTTTACACTGAGTAAAATTACATCTTAAAAAGGCAAAGTTACTTTAATGAGGTTTAGCTTTAAAGGGTTCAGGACTTAAAGGATACAGCCGGCAATGTTCTATATTTTTCATATTGTTAAAAAATCTCATGTTTTGAGCCAAACCAGCAATGAACTCATCCTACTTACAAGTATTGTGTGTGTATCCAAAGTCTGATATATCTTATTCCTCTGTGCCGTGGACCTCCATTGTTGTCCAAAAGCCATTAAAAACACGTCATTGAGCCACAGTGCTGCAATGGCTGACATGTTCCTTCACCACATAGTTTTAAGGTACAATAGTTTGTTTAGAAACGGCTCCAAAGTCTAATAAAAATGATCACGTTTTCAGTCTCCAGAGTTCTGTGTAAGGCAGACGCCACTGATGCCACATATCACAAGCTCTTGACTTTGTACTACATTGTAAATTTGTCAAAGAACGTCAATAAAAAGTCAAGAGGTTGTGATGCGTAGCACAACAGCAGTGGTGTCTGCCTTACACAGAACTACTCTTCAGAGACTGAAAACGTGATCGCTTTTGTGAGTTTCTAAACAAACTGTTGTGTTGGTAATGAAGGGACATCTCATGGCAAAAACACACAGATCCTTTAAAAAAAAGAGGAAAAATCAGATCAAGTTACCTCAAAATCTGTTGATGTGCAGTATTCCACAACAGCAGAAAGCAAGATGGATATATACAAATGACAGCTTCTAGTCAAGTTTATTTTGTATAGCCCAATATTTCGAATCACAAATTTGCCTCAGGGGGCTTTACAACAGTACAATATCCTCTATCTGTAGACACTTGATCCAAATAAGGCAAAAACTCCCTTTTAATGGGAAAATAATGACAGCTTCTACTGAATTTTTGCTATTAGCTTTCACTCAAGTCCAAAATTTAACTAGTCTTCTTAAACAGAGCTTCAGTGTATATATATTATATCTCCCCCCCCCCCCCAGTTTCTAGTGAACTGTTGTGGTTCTGTATTTATTTAGGATTTATAGATACATCACACTTGCTTCATCGTGACACTAGATGTCAGCACTAGATGATGGGATCATCATCAGTCTGTAGTCTGAGCTGCTTTCCTGTCCTTTGCACTAATTTTTCCTTATTGGCTTTTGCTGCAGCATGAAGCTGTAACTGCACTAGCATACTCAACTGTTTCTTTGCATGTGTACATGAACAGGTTCATCCGTGGCCTCTTCACTAACACCTAAACAGGTAAACAACAAAAGCAGTGATCTTATCACACATGCATCCTTTGATTTTCAAAAGAAGTATGTCTGAACGTTTTTGTCTGTATCACAATTAAGATGTTACAGGTGATCTAATCACTAAGTCAAAGAGCAGAAAAACTATTAACATAAATATTGATAGTTGATTAATGTAGTTAAAGTCATTTTTCAAGCTAATTATTCTCTGATTTCAGCTCCTATGATGTGAAGATTTGCAGCTTTTTTCTGTTATTTTTGGGTTTTAAACTGGCAGTCAAACAAAACAAGACATTTGGACTGTATGAACTTTGGTATTTTTTCACTTTTTTCACATTTTAAAATACTAAGGGCCCAATTTTAACCGCAGGCACAAGGCCAACGCTGGTCCAAACACAGTTTTTATGCAACTTTCCTGAGGCACAAGTCTACTTTTTGTGTGTCTGTGCCTGTTTGGTCATTTCTGGGCACCAAAGGAGTGCACTTGCATCAACATGGGAGGAGAGGCACAGCTGAGGCTGTGTTTATGCAGATTAGGCGGTCTAATGCAATTTTGGTGCTCATTTTGGCACAGAATTGCATATGCAAGAAAACCTGCTCAGAACACTGCTTATCGCAGATGCAGACGCAGACGCAGGGAAAAACACACAGACAGATGTCTCCAAAATCACAAAACACCTTTCATTTATGCTAAGCTTTGCCCCTTAAAGTTTGCCACACATTTTTTCATCTGCTGCAGATTGACATGGGAATCAAAACACAATTTAATTTTTAAGGAAGATAAAGTTCAGAAATACCTTCTGTTAGACGAGTGAGTTTCCAACAACTTGCAGAATGTCGGATCTTTTACATGTTTATTAGCTTCAGCTACAGCTTCAGATTCCAAGTTTGACAATAAAATAATTTGAAATAACCCAGCTGTCCTCAGGATGCGTCCTGAGCTCCATCAGATCTGTCCAGACATTAAAAGTTTAGAGAATCAAAATATTGTGTCTGTTATGTCACAAGGATCATTACAGTGAGTTTCCACCTATGCCTCAAAGTTAAGTCTCACAGTTACACACAGTTAAATAAAATACTATGCAGTAGTCAGTTCTGCGCATGGATGTGCATCCATATAATCCATATAATCAGTGTGTAAAATACCCTCTGACAACCGGAGGTCCTGTCCCACTTCCTAAACAGAGTAGTCATACATCAACATCCTATATGCCGTGAAGAAATAAAACATTCGTGAAAACATTGTAAAGCAGGTTTAAACACAGTCCTGCTTACTTCACGAACAGCCGACACATCAGCTTTATTTTCATTCTACCATTGTCAGTGTATTTGGATTGATGTATATTAATATTTGGGGTGTCCTGAATGTATATTTTGGAACTTCAGGGGCTTCACAGAGGTGAACTCATTTCTCCTTCTAACTCAGCCTTTCTCCCCCATTGCACCTTTTGCTGCATTTAAAGGAAGTGGGAGGAGCTCATGTGATTGGTCATTACTGAATCCTGCCCCGACTCCACCTGTGCATAATGCATTCCTCCCACTTATAATGTAGTCAGTCTCTCCTCCACGTTGCACCAGAGCGCACCGATGCTGATTGTCGGGAAAATTGCAAAAATATGGTCACACCCATAGGCGTCATGAGTCAGGAATTAAGACTTGGATCTGTGCCTGCGCACTATTTCGGGAAAATAGGGCCCTTAATTTTTAATCGATTAAAGAGCAAATAAAACAGCGGTGGAAAACCTTTTTTTTTTTTTTGGCTAATCTCCAGCAGTTTAACTTCTCACATTGCTGTAGAGATGTACAAGCATACGCCAGCATGAATCAGTACACTCTGACATCACTGCAGCATGTGGTTACAGGTGCCTCTAATACCAACCACACCCAGAGGTGAAACAGCCTTGAAACATGCAATCAGAGAGACTCTTTTCTGACATGTGTAAGTAAGTAAATCGGAAACAAGTCAATTATCATAGAAAAACAATTAAAAAACACTTAGTTTTGAAGCTCCATAAATTGTGTACTTGTTAATATATCAATGTTTTTTTAATGGTGGAGAAATTATTAGGTGGTTAAGATGTAGAGGTTAAAGTCAAGGGTCCATAAAAGCCAAGACTGGCCCTGTTATCAAAATAGAAAACATATTCTAGGGCTGCATCAACCCAGCCACTGGAGATACACAAGCCAGTGTGTTATAAGTGCCAGTCCCAAGCCCAGATAAATGGGGAGGGTTGTGTCAGGAAGGGCATCTGGCTTAAAACCTATGCCAAATCAAATATGCAGATCATAAATCAGATTTCCATGCCAGATCAGTCTAGGCCTGGGTTACCAACGGCCGCCACCGGTACTGTTGACCAGCAGGGTGCCGATGGAAACTATGCTTCTGTTGGACGAAAGAGAAGGAGATGGGGAAGGCATGTCAGGAGGCAGTGGAAGAGGAGGAAAGATAGGAAGGAAAGGAGAGAGTTGGCTGATATAATGGAGAGAAGGGAGGTAGATATACTGTGTGTGCAAGAGACCAGGTGGAAGTGAAGTAAGTCCAGGAGCATCAGAGGTGGGTTCAACCTGTTATACCGTGGTGTGGATGCGAGGAGAAATGGGTTAAGGGTAATCCTGAAGGAAGAATATGTCAAGAGTGTGCTGGAGGTGAAGAGAGTGTCGGACAGAGTGATGAGTATGAAGCTGGAAATCGAAGGTGTGATGATGAGTGTTGTCAGCACAAGTTGGGTGTGAGATGGAAGAGAAGAATTCTGGAGTGAGTTGGATGAAGTGGTGGAACGTTTGCACAAGCAGGAGAGAGTGGTGATTGGAGCGGACTGCAATGTTGGTGAAGGGAACAGAAGTGATGGGCAGGTATGATGTCAAGGAGAGCAATGTGGAATGACAGATGGTGGTGGATTTTGCGAAAAGGACGGAAATGGCTGTGGTGAATACATATTTCAAGAAGAGGGAGGAGCACAGGGTGATGTAAAAGAGTGGAGAAAGGTGCACACAGGTGAACTATGTCTTATGCAGGAGGTGCAGTCTGAAAGAGATTGGAGACTGCAAGGTGGTGACAGGGGAGAGTGTAGCTAGGCAGCATCGGATGGTGGTCTTTAGGATGACTTTGAAGACCAAGAAGAGGAAGAGCATGAAGGCAGAGCCAAGAATCAAATGGTGGAAACTGAAGAAGGAAGACTGTTGTGTGGAGTTCAGGGAGGAGTTAAGACAGGTGCTGGGTGGAAGTGAAGGCTTGCCGGATGCCGGAAGTAGGATGATGAGGATGAGGACGTACAGGAAAGTATACGGAGGAAGAGATTGGTGAAGAAGAAGTGGGATAGCCAGAGAGATGAAGAAAGTAGACAGGAGTACAAGGAGATGCAGCGTAAGGTGTAGAGAGAGGTGGCGAAAAGGACTTGTAACGTTTGGCTAGACAGAGGGACTGAACTGGGAAGGATGTGCAGCAGGTTATGGTGATGAAGGATAGAGATGGAAATATGCTGACTAATGAAAAGAGGGTGTTGAGAAGTTGAAAGGAATAATTTGAGGGGCTGATGAATGAAGAAAATGAGAGAAAGAGAAGGTTGGATGATGTGGGGATAGGGAATAAGGAAGTGCGGTGGATTAGAAAGGTAGGAAGGGAGGGCAGCTATGAAGAGGATGAAGAGTGGAAAGGCAGTTGGTCCAGATGACATACCTGTAGAGGCATTGAGATGTTTAGGAGAGATGACAGCCACAGCATGAAGTTATTGGAAAGAGTAGTTGAAGCTTGGTTGAGAGGAGAGGTGATGATTAGTGAGCAGCAGTATGGTTTCATGCCAGGAAAGAGCATTAGAGTTGGGATGTTTACAGAATATTGAGAATATTGATGGAGAAGTATAGAGAAGGTCTGAAGGAGTTGCATTGTGTCTTTATGGATCTAGAGAAAGCATATGACAGAGTGCCGAGAGAGGAGGTGTGGTAATGTATGAGGAAATCGGGAGTGGCAGAGAAGTATGTAAGAGTGGTGCAGGATATTTATGAGGGCAGTGTGACAGCGGTGAAGTGTGCAGTTGAAGTGACGGATGCATTCAAGGTGGAGGTGGGATTACATCAAGGAACGGCTCTGAGCCCTTTCTGGTTTGATGATGGACAGGTCGACGGACGAGATCAGGCAGGAGTCTCCATGGACTATGATGTTCACGGATGACATCGTGATCTGTAGTTAGAGTAGGGAGCAGGTTGAGGAGAGCCTGAAGAGGATAGCAGAATGGTGAGGATACAAGGGGTAGAGGTGGCAAAGGTGGATGAGTTACTTGGGGTCAACTGTTCAAAGGAACGGGGAGGGCGGAAGAGCAGTGATCTGCGACAGAACAGTACCAGCAAGAGTGAAAGGGAAGGTTTACAAGAGGATAGTGAGACCAGCTGTGTTGTATGATTTGGAGATGGTGGCACTGATGAAAAGACAGGAGGCAGAGCTGGAGGTGGCAGAGTTGAAGATGCTAGGATTTTCGTTGGGAGTGACGAGGACGGACAGGATTAGGAATGAGTATATTAGAGAGACAGCTCAGGTTGGACAGTTTGGAGACAAAGCAAGAGAGAATGAGGTGGTTATATTGGGAGAAGGATGCTGAAGATGGAGTTGCCAGGCAAGAAGAAAAAAGGAAGACCAAAGAGGAGGTTTATGGATATGATGAGGGAAGACATGCAGGCGGCTGGCCACACAGAGGAAGATGCAGAGGACAGGAAGAGATGGAATCAGATGATCCGCTGAGGTGACCCGTAACAGGAACAGCTGAAAGAAGAAGAAATTCTAGAGCTGCATCAGTTAGTCAATTAACTGATTAGCTGATCGAAAGAAAATTAATCAGCACCTATTTAAACAATCGATTCATCGTTTCAGTCATCAGTCAAGCGAACATGCCAAACATTTGCTTGTTTTGCAAATGAAATATTTTTTTGTTTTTGACTGTTTGTCAGATAAACAGATTAAGGACATCATTTTGGACTTTGGTAGGCTGTGATGGCTGTTCTTCACTTCTTTTTGAGGTTTTATAGACTAAAAAATTGATAGATCAATAGACTATGAAAATAATTGTTAGTTAGTTGTCTTTCCTTTTATATATCTGAGAACACAAGCTAACAAAACTAACAGCCAGTGTGCACAGAGCATGTTCTGTTTTCACTCATTCAGGGATTGCAGCTGATTGTTGTTTTGTGACTGTCATGATTTCTGTTACTTCAGTGTTTTATAGCGTGTTTCTGTGGCTTTAGGTGTCCCTGGTGGTGAATGTAGCCAGTGAATGTGGCTTCACTGAGGAGCACTACAAAGACCTGCAGCAGCTCCATCGGGACTTTGGCCCGTATCACTTCAACGTGCTGGCCTTCCCGTGCAACCAGTTTGGGCAGCAGGAGCCCGGCAGCGACAAGGAGATTGACAGCTTTGTGCGCAGAGTCTATGGAGTCTCCTTTCCTCTCTTCAGTAAAATTGCTGTGGTTGGAACCGGAGCCAACAATGTCTACAAGTACCTTGTTGGTGAGTCAGCAGCTGCGCCACTGTTCAAAGCATATCGAGGAAATACTGCACATAATGAAAAGGCACATGTTGCAAACCCTCTTTGAAGA